>NW_017671388.1:151667-208108 GCF_001879085.1 Nicotiana attenuata
CTTCCATTTACATGGGACTAAGCCCTGTCCCGAATCTTGCATGAGACTAAGCTCTGTCTCCATCTGCATGAGGCTATGCCATGCCTCCACATCTGCATGAGGCTAAGCCCGGCCTCCATATCTACACAAGGTTAAGCTCTGCCTTCCATTTGCATGAGACTAAGCCCAGTCCCGAATCCTGCATGAGGCTAAGGCCTGCCTCCATATCTGCATAAGGCTAAGTTCTACCTTCCATTTACATGGGACTAAGCCCTGTCCCGAATCTTGCATGAGACTAAGCTCTGTCTCCATCTGCATGAGGCTAAACCCTGCCTCCATATCTGCTTAAGGCTAAGACCTGCCTCCATTGTGCATACCGCTAAGCATTGCCTTCCATTTGTATGGGACTAAGCCCAATCCCGAATCTTGCATAAGACTGAGCTCCGTCTCCATCTGCATGAGGCTAAGCCCTGCCTCCATATCTGCATGATGCTAAGCCCTGCCTCCATTTTGCATAAGGCTAAGCACTGCCTTCCATTTGCATGGGACTAAGCCCTGTCCTGAATCTTGCATGAGACTAAGCTCTTTCTCAATCTGCATGAGGCTAGGCCCTACCTCCATATCTGCATAAGGCTAAGCTCTGCCTTCCATTTGCATGGGACTAAGCCCTGCCCCGAATCCTACATGAGGCTAAGCCCTGCCTCCATATCTGCATAAGGCTAAGCTCTGCCTTCCATTTGCATGGGACTAAGCCCTATCCTAAATCTTGCATGAGACTAAGCTCTGTCTCCATCGGCATGAGGCTAAGCCCTACCTCCATATCTGCATGAGGCTAAGCCCTGCCTCCATTTCGCATAAGGCTCAGCATTGCCTTCCATTTGTATGGGACTAAGCCATATCCCGAATCTTGTATGAGACTAAGCTCTGTCTCCATCTGCATAAGGGACCTGCCTCCATATCTGCATAAGGCTAAGCTCTGCCTTCCATTTGGATGGGACTAAGCCTTGTCCCGAATCCTGCATGAGGCTAAGCCCTCGCTCCATGTCTGCATAAGGCTAAGCTCTGCCTTCCATTTGCATAGGATTAAACCCTGTCCCGAATCTTGCATGAGGCTAAGCTCTGCCTCCTATTTGCATAAGGTCAATCATCACCTTTATTTGCCGAGACTAAGCGTTGTCTCTCCGGCACTATCTATTTTCTCCTCTTTCGGGGTAAGCTCTGCCCTCAACCTCACAAGACTAAGCCTTGTCTTGTTGTTTTTAGCATCATATTATCGCATCTCATCGGCTGAAATATCGCCAACTTCTCCAAAGGCGTCATTGTCTAAAGGCATCATCCTCATAGCCGGAAAACACCATGCCATGGCCTGAGGATCTCTCAAATTTGCATATCATTATTCAAAGGCGTCATGGTTCGGAGGCACCATTTTCATGGCCCGAGAACATCATTTCATGGCCTACGAATCTCCTATCTCACAATTCATGGCCCAGGATATCATGGTCTAAGGACGTCATCCTCAACCATCCAAAGACAATCTTTCATGGTCTAAAGGGAATTTGCATCATCTATATACTCGCATGCATTGTGTTTTAAGTTCTGAAGGTAATCTAGGAGGTAACCGTTCTTCGAACAGGAGTAGCCCTTCACTCCGGTTTCCGCTCATACCATTTTTACTTAGCCAATATAACTGATTCCCATCAATTACCCACCTTACTCTTTGATAACTAGCTATCTGCCCCTATAATACGTCCGTTACATTCCAGATTCGCAGCAATAACCCCATTCAACATTACCCTTCACAAAAGAACTGTCACGACCCCAGTTCGCCCTCCAAGAACATGTCGTGATGGCACCTAGTTCCTACAACTAGGTAAGCCTAACAGTGCAGAAATTCATATAACTTGCGGAAACATTTAATTAAATTAAGCAAAACTAGAAGAAAACGGTATATAAGTGCCACCTGGCATATACAACTCAAAAATAAATCGCGGAAGTCTAAAATCTCAACCCAAAGCCCGGAAACTCACGGGAACCACAGGCTAACAGAAATATAGTACGCTGCTCTAACTCCAGAATATCTAAACAACTAAGAGAAAAGGAATAAACTAAGTACTAGAGCTGGAACAGAATAGAGACTCCTGGTCTGGGGACGCGGCAGATATACCTCGAAGTCTCCGTGTATCTCCTCGCCTCAAGGATAGTGCGCCTGAGTGGAGGTACCTGGATCTGCACATGAAAAACATGCGCAGGAAGGGCATGAGTACACCACAGCGGTACTCAGTAAGTGCCAAGCCTAACCTCGGTTGGGTAGTGACGAGGAAAGGTCAGGGCCCTACTGAGGTAAAACACAATATATAATAGGTTAAGGTAAATAGTATAGATAAAGTCTACAGCAAGAATCTAAACAGGATAAATAAGGGAAACAGTAATAGGAAGCAGAAACAAAATAATATAAGAAATACTGCTCACAACAGGAACTAATAGCCGGGGATCTCTTTGTATCCCGAGGATCTCTTGGTATCCTCATCATATACACTAGGGATCTCTTGGAATCCCGAGGATCTCTTGGTATCCTCATCATTCACACGAGCGATGTCTTAGTATCCCGAGGATCTCTTGGTATCCTCATTATTCACACGAGGGATCTCTTAGTATCCCGAGGATCTCTTGGTATCCTCAAATCTTACATTTACATGTGACGGGGATCTCTTGGTATCCCGCACCTCAATCCAGAACATAATAAGTACAGGGGGATCTCCCGGGATGCCGTCCCGTAGTCCCAATTTAAAACACACAATAACAGCCCAAAACATTAGGATAAATGCAAAACTCAGAACAAGTAATAGAAATCCTAGCCTAACATGCTCCACGGAATACAACAAGACAGTTTAAGTACTTAAGCAAGTAAGTCAACTAAACATGCTTCTCTAAACTAGCATAGGACAAACTTACAATTCAAAATAAACAGGTAAGCAAGAAAAACTCAATTTAAATACTTCAAGTAAAAACGGATTTCCAACAATTAGCTCAAGTACGCGCTCGTCACCTCACGTACGAGGCTTTCAAATATCAAATATCAAATATCATGTCCTAAGGGGAAGAGGTCCCCCATACAAGGTTAGACAAGCCACTTACCTCGAACCGGCTCAAAATCAACTAGAAATCACGCCCTTGCCACGAGTATCCGACTCCAAATAGCCCAAATCTATTCAATTCAATTACATATTGTGAATAACATCGCAACCAACTGGTTTTGCTATTAAATTCAAAGCTACAGCGTGAAATTAGGTAAAATGACCAAAATGCCCTTCAGGCCAACGCCTCACAATTGAATAATTTTCACATTTTCAGAACCCCCGTACTCTCACGAGTCTAACCATATAAAAATCTCCCAAATCGGAGGTCAAACACTTACTCAAAAACCCAATAGTTTAGCCTATGAAGTTTCACCCAATTTTTAAATTTTTGATCCCAATTTCGAATTTTAATGATGGATTTAACTACAAAAAGATGAAATATAACTAGAAGGGATTAAAGAAACGTTATCCAATAGTCTTCTCTTCAAAACCCTCTAAAAATCGCCCTTCCCCGAGCTCAATTTGATTTTTCTAACTTATGAAAACTAACCCTCGAAATTTCTATATCTGCTCAGGGATTTCCGCTTCTGCGGACAAGGGACCACTTCTGCGGTCTCGCTTATGCGAAAAATGAGTCGCTTCTGCGACTTTCACTAAAGATCCAATATCCGCTTCTGCGGACCAATAACCGCTTATGCGGTTCCGCTTCTGCGGAATTTAAGCCGCTTCTGCGGTTCTGATGAAAATTCAAGATTCCGCTTCTTCGGTTCCTTTCTCGCAGATGCGAGTCCGCTTGTGCGGGATTTCCTCTGCATCTGCGGAGCCTGAAAACTATGCCCAAACCCGCTTCTTCGATGCTAAGGCCGCTTCTACGGCTCCGCTTCTGCGGTTCTCAAGCCGCAGAAGCGAAAATACCAGAAGGGAAAAACTTCAGCTGCTGCAACACTTCTCAAATTTTGCCGTTAACCACCCGAAGTCATCCCGAGGCCCCCGGGGCCTCAACCAAAAGCACTAATAACACCTAATACCTCATTCAAACTTGTACCAATCCTTAAACCACCTAAAACAACGCCGGAAACTCGAATTAAACAAGGATTTGAGCCTAAGAACTTCCCATTTTATCAAAATACACTTTCGATCAAAAACCTAACCAAAACACGTCCGAATGACCTGAAATTTTGCACACACATCCCAAATGACATGACGGAGCTACTGCAACTTTCGGAATTCCATTCCGGCCCTCGGATCAAAAGCTCACTATCGGACCGGAAACTTCAAAAATTCAACCTTCGGCATTTCAAGCCTAAATGAGCTACGGACTTCCAAAATACATTGCGAACACGCTCCCAACCCCGAAATCACCTAACGGAGCTAACGAAACCGTCGGATTTCCATTCCGAGGCCGTCTTCACACTATTCCGACTACGGACCACTTTTCCACACTTAAGCTCTCATTTAGGGACTAAGTGTCCCAAAACTCTCCGAAACTCAACGCCGAACGTCCCGGCAAACCAAAATAGTAGAAATGAACTTAGGGGAAGTAGTTAATAGGGGATCGGGGCGTTAATTCTTAAGACGACCGGCCGGGTCGTCACATCCTCCTACACTTAAACATTCGTTCGTCCTCGAACGAGCATAGAGAATATACCTGAAGTAGTGAAAAGATGAGGGTACTGGCTGCGCATATCCCGCTCGGTCTCCCAAGTCACCTCCTCGGCCGGCTGACCCCGCCACTGAACCTTCACTGAAGCAATGTTCTTTGACCTCAACTTTCTGATCTGTCTGTCCAATATAGCCACTGGCTCCTCAACATAGGATAGATCCTTGTCCAACTGGACTGAACTGAAATCCAACACGTGAGACGGATCACCGTGATACCTCCGGAGCATCGAAACATGAAATACCGGATGAACCTCGGCCAAACTGGGAGGTAAGGCAAGCTCATAGGCAACCTCCCCAACTCGCCTCAAGATCTCAAAAGGGCCAATAAACCTCGGACTCAACTTTCCTTTCTTCCCAAACCTCATGACGCCTTTCATAGGCAAAACCCGAAGCAAAACCCGCTCACCAACCATATATGAAACATCACGAACCTTCCTGTCCGCGTAACTCTTCTGTCTGGACTGGGCTGTACGGAGTCTATCCCCAATCATCTTAACCTTCTCCAACGCATCGTGAACCAACTCTGTGCCCAATAGCCTGGCCTCACCCGACTCAAACCAACCCACCGGAGATCTACACCTCCTACCATATAAAGCCTCATACAGCGCCATCTGAATGCTAGAGTGATAGCTGTTGTTGTAAGCAAACTCCGCCAATGGCAAGAAATGATCCCAAGACCCTCCAAACTCAATCACACACGCACGGAGCATATCCTCAAGAATCTGAATAGTGCGCTCGGACTGTCCGTCCGTCTGGGGGTGAAATGTTGTGCTCAACTCCACCCGAGTGCCTAACTCCTGCTGCACGGCTCTCCAGAACCGCGATGTAAACTGAGTACCTCTGTCTGAAATGATAGAAACTGGAATACCATGCAGACGGACGATCTCCCGGATATAAATCTCCGCCAACCGCTCCGATGAATAAGTGGTACACACTGGAATAAAATGAGCGGACTTGGTCAGCCGATCCACAATGACCCAAATGGCATCAAACTTCTTCAAGGTCCGTGGGAGTCCCGATACAAAGTCCATGGTGATGCGCTCCCATTTCCACTCTGGAATCTCTATCTGCTGAAGTAACCCACCCGGGCGCTGGTGCTCATACTTCACCTGCTGGCAGTTGAGGCATCTAGACACATAACCAACCTATATCTTTCTTCATCCGCCTCCACCAGTAGTGGTGCCTCAAATCCTGATACATCTTCGCGGCACCCGGATGGATGGAATACCGCAAACTATGGGCCTCTGCTAGAATCAGCTCCCGAAGCCCATCAACCTTGGGCACACAAATCCGGCCCTGCATCCTCAATACCCCGTCATCTCCGATGGTCACATCTCTGGCATCTCCACGCTGAACCTTGTCCTTAAGGACAAGCAAATGAGGGTCTTCATACTGCTGCTCCCTGATACGATCAAATAAGGAAGACCGGGAAACCACACAAGCTAGAACCCGACTGGGCTCTGAAAGATCCAATCTCACAAACTGGCTGGCTAAGGCCTGAACATCCATCGCCATAGGCCTCTCTGAAGCTGGTAGATATGCCAAACTCCCCAAACTCTCCGCCCGGCGACTCAAGGCATCCGCCACCACATTGGCCTTGCCTGGGTGATACAGGATAGTGATATCATAATCCTTCAGCAACTCTAACCACCTCCTCTGACGCATATTTAGATCCTTTTGCTTGAGTAAGTGCTGCAAGCTCCGATGGTCAGTATAGATCTCACAAGCACACCGTACAAATAATGACGCCAGATCTTCAAGGCATGAACAATGGCAGCTAACTCAAGGTCGTGGACATGGTAATTCTTTTCATGTATCTTCAACTGTCTGGACGCGTAGGCAATCACCCTACCGTCCTGCATCAACACCGCTCCAAGCCAACTCTCGAGGCGTCATAATAGACAGTATAAGACCCCGAACCGGTAGGCAACATCAAAATTGGGGCTGTAGTCAAAGCTGTCTTGAGCTTCTGAAAGCTCGCCTCACACTCCTCTGTCCACTGAAATGGGGCACCCTTCTGAGTCAATCTAGTCATAGGGGCCGCAATCGATGAAAATCCCTCCACGAAGCGACGGTAGTAGCCCGCCAAACCAAGGAAACTGCGAATCTCTNCTCATAGCGACTTTTTACCCATTCCGCATCTTCAAGTTCTGCTTCCTGTATAATCCTCAGGGAGGGAATCTCTACTTCGGCTGGGATGACTGCCTCGGTACCGTAAACCAGCATATAAGGAGTTGCCCCAGTTGATGTGTGGACTGTGGTACGGTATCCCAACAGTGCCACTGCTTGTGTTTTTCTATCATCTTCCTTCTCTGATGGTGACAAATGAACGCTGATTCGCGTTTCCTTGACATTCTCTGTATTCCCCAGGTTGACAACCTCCGTTTCGTCCAGGTTAGACTTAGGTCTATTCTCAAAGTCCTCGACCTCTTTAACGATCTCTTCTGGTATCTCATCCTCTTCTGAGTCTATATCCGTTTGTTGCGTTAGCTCGTCGCATGTCACACTCGTCGGTTCACAAACTTCTTCAAGGTCCGTGGGAGTCCAGATACAAAGTCCATGGTGATGCGCTCCCATTTCCACTCCGGAATCTCTATCTGCTGAAGCAACCCACCCGGGCGCTGGTGCTCATACTTCACCTGCTGGCAGTTGAGGCATCTAGACACATAACCAACTATATCTTTCTTCATCCGCCTCCACCACGTAGTGGTGCCTCAAATCCTGATACATCTTCGCGGCACCCGGATGGATGGAATACCGCAAACTATGGGCCTCTGCTAGAATCAGCTCCCGAAGCCCATCAACCTTGGGCACACAAATCCGGCCCTGCATCCTCAATACCCCGTCATCTCCCATGGTCACATCTCTGGCATCTCCACGCTGAACCTTGTCCTTAAGGACAAGCAAATGAGGGTCCTCATACTGCTGCTCCCTGATACGATCGAACAAGGAAGACCGGGAAACCACACAAGCTAGAACCCGACTGCGCTCTGAAAGATCCAATCTCACAAACTGGTTGGCTAAGGCCTGAACATCCATCGCCATAGGCCTCTCGGAAGCTGGTAAATATGCCAAACTCCCCAAACTCTCCGCCCGGTGACTCAAGGCATTCGCCACCACATTGGCCTTGCCCGGGTGATACAGGATAGTGATGTCATAATCCTTCAGCAACTCTAACCACCTCCTCTGACGCATATTAAGATCCTTTTGCTTGAGTAAGTGCTGCAAACTTCGATGGTCAGTATAGATCTCACAAGGCACACCGTACAAATAATGACGTCAGATCTTTAAGGCATAAACAATGGAGCCTAACTCAAGGTCGTGGACAGGGTAATTCTTCTCATGTATCTTCAATTGTCTAGACGCGTAGGCAACCACCCTACCGTCCTGCATCAACACCGCTCCAAGGCCAACTCTCGAGGCATCACAATAGACAGTATAAGACCCCGAACCGGTAGGCAACATCAAGATTGGGGCTGTAGTCAAAGCTGTCTTGAGCTTTTGAAAGCTCGCCTCACACTCCTCTGTCCACTGAAATGGGGCACCCTTCTGAGTCAATCTAGTCATAGGGGCCGCAATCGATAAAAATCCCTCCACGAAGNTGTGGCTGAGAAGTCTGTGGGGCGCACTCCTCCCAAGTCTAGGGCAATCCCTCACCACGTGGCGGGTATCCCCACACTCAAAACAAGCTCTGGGAGGGCGCGGTGGCTGTGACTGGCTCAGGCCAGACCTGCTGGACTGTGTATGTCATAAGTGCGCCACCAATCATAGGCGGCTCCCCGAAGCTGAAAAGCAGTGAAAGAAACCCCGCTGGACTCCACTATGCCCATAGTGCGAAGAATACGGTGACAATCCTCTAGAAATCCCAAGGCATCATCTGATGCTAGTCCACTGAACATTGGAGGATCATACTTCTTGAACCTCTCAAGTCTCCATTGCTCGTCCTCCGAAGCAGCTGACCCATCCTCGGGCTAAACTGGCGCTGCAGGCGGTGCGGGAATAATCTCGGGAGCCTGCTCAACCTGCACTCGTTGCTCAGGAGTGCGGACGACGGGAGTCTGTGCTCCTCCCCCGGCCTGGGATGTGGCTACAGCAAGGGGAAGCAACCTTGCCTGTGCCAAGGTGGTGTACATGCTCATGAACTGAGCCAAAGTCTCCTAGAGCGCTGGAGTACTAGTGGCAGTAGTAGGTGTGCCAGGTGCCTGGGCTCCGGCTGGATCTGCTGGTGGTATCTCGGCGGCAGCTCGCGCAGGTGCTCTGTCGGCACCACGTGCGCGTCCTCGACCTCTCCCCCGGCCCCGGCCCCGGCCCCGGCCTCTGACGGCTGCAGTAGGGGGCGCGGGTGCCTGATCATCTCGAGTAGCACATGTCCTCACCATCTGTGAGAGAATAGAAGTCAGAAGTTTAGAATTGATGTCCAAAAATATCGCACGACAAGGAATTCCATGAAATGAAGATTTTTCCTAAACAGTTACATAGCCTCCCGTAGATAAGTACAGACGTCTCCGTACCGATCAACGAGACTCTAATAAACCGGCCTGTGTTCCGTGACTCCTATGAACCTAGCGCTCTGATACCAACTTGTCACGATCCCAGTTCACCCTCCATGAACATGTTGTGATGGCACCTAGTTCCTACAACTAGGTAAGCCTAACAGTGCGGAAATTCATATAACTTGCGGAAACATTTAATTAAATTAAGCAAAACTAGAAGAAAACGGTATATAAGTGCCACCTAGCATATACAACTCAAAAATAAATCGCGGAAGTCTAAAATCTCAACCCAAAACCCGAAAACTCACGGGAACCACAGGCTAACAGAAACATAGTACGCTGCTCTAACTCCAGAATATCTAAACAACTGAGAGAAAAGGAATAAACTAAGTACTAGAGCTGGAACAGAATAGAGACTCCTGGTCTGCAGACGCGGCAGATATACGTCGAAGTCTCCGTGTATCTCCTCGCCTCAAGGATAGTGCGCCTGAGTGGAGGTACCTGGATCTGCACACGAAAAACATGCGCAGGAAGGGCATGAGTTCACCACAGCGGTACTCAGTAAGTGCCAAGCCTAACCTCGGTTGGGTAGTGACGAGGAAAGGTCAGGGCCCTACTGAGGTAAAACACAATATATAATAGGTTAAGGGAAACAATATAGATAAAGTCTACAGCAAGAATCTAAACAGGATAAATAAGGGAAACAGTAATAGGAAGTAGAAACAAAACAATATAAGGAATACTGCTCACAACAGGAAGTAGTAGCCGGGGATCTCTTGGTATCCCGAGGATCTCTTGGTATCCTCATCATATACACTAGGGATCTCTTGGTATCCCGAGGATCTCTTAGTATCCTCATCATTCACACGAGAGATCTCTTAGTATCCCGAGGTTCCCTTGGTATCCTCATTATTCACACGAGGGATCTCTTAGTATCCCGAGGATCTCTTGGTATCCTCAAATATTACATTTACATGTGCCGGGGATCTCTTGGTATCCCGCACCTCAAACCAGAACATAACAAGTACAGGGGAATCTCCCGGGATGCCGTCCCGTAGTCCCAATTTAAAACACACAATAACAGCCCAACACATTAGGATAAATGCTAAACTCAGAACAGGTAATAGAAATCCTAGCCTAACATGCTCCACGGAATACAACAAGACAGATTAAGCACTTAAGCAAGTAAGTCAACTAAACATGCTTCTCTAAACTAGCATAGGACAAACATACAATTCAAAATAAACAGGTAAGCAAGAAAAACTCAATTTAAATACTTCAAGTAAAAACGGATTTCCAACAATTAGCTCAAGTACGTGCTTGTCACCTCACGTACGAGGCTTTCAAATATCAAATACCATGTCCTAAGGGGAAGAGGTCCCCCACACAAGGTTAGACAAGCCACTTACCTCGAACCGGCTCAAAATCAACTAGAAATCACGCCCTTGCCACGAGTATCCGACTCCAAATGGCCCAAATCTATTCAATTCAATTACATATTGTGAATAACATCGCAACCAACTGGTTTTGCTATTAAATTCAAAGCTACGGCGTGAAATTAGGTAAAAGGACCAAAATGCCCTTTAGGCCAACGCCTCGAAATCGAATAATTTTCACATTTTTAGAACCGCCGTACTCTCACGAGTCTAACCATATAAAAATCTCCCAAATCGGAGGTGAAACACCCACTCAAAAACCCAATAGTTTAGCCTATGAAGTTTCACCCAATTTTCAAATTTTTGATCCCAATTTCGAATTTTAATGATGGATTTAACTACAAAAAGATGAAATATAACTAGAAGGGATTAAAGAAACGTTACCCAATAGTCTTCTCTTCAAAACCCTCTAAAAATCGCCCTTCACCGAGCTCAATTTGATTTTTCTAACTTATGAAAACTAGCCCTCGAAATTTCTATATCTACTCAGGGATTTCCGCTTCTGCGGACAAGGGACCGCTTCTGCTGTCCCGCTTATGCGGAAAATGAGTCGTTTTTGCGACTTTCACTAAAGATCCGATATCCGCTTCTGCGGACCAATAACCGAATGCGGTTCCGCTTCTGCGGAATTTAAGCCGCTTCTGCGGTTCTGATGAAAATCCAAGATTCCGCTTCTGCGGTTCCTTTCTCGCAGATGCGAGTCCGCTTCTGCGGGATTTCCTCCGCATCTGCGGAGCCTGAAAACTATGCCCAAACCCGCTTCTGCGATGCTAAGGCCGCTTCTGCGGTTCCCAAGCCGCAGAAGCGAAAATACCAGAAGGGAAAAACTTCAGCTGCTGCAACACTTCTCAAATTTTGCCGTTAACCACCCGAAATCATCCCGAGGCCCCCGGGGCCTCAACCAAAAGCGCCAATAACACCTAATGCCTCATTCAAACTTGTACCAATCCTTAAACCACCTAAAACAACGCCGGAAACTCGAATTAAACAAGGATTTGAGCCTAAGAACTTCCAATTTAATCAAAATACACTTTCGATCAAAAACCTAACCAAAACACGTCCGAATGACCTGAAATTTTTCTCACACATCCCAAATGACATGACGGAGCTACTGCAACTTCCGAAATTCCATTCCGGCCCTCGGATCAAAAACTCACTATCGGACCGAAAACTTCAAAAATTCAACCTTCGGCATTTCAAGCCTAAATGAGCTACGAACTTCCAAAATACATTCCGAACACGCTCCCAACCCCGAAATCACCTAACGGAGCTAACGGAACCATCGGATTTCCATTCCGAGGTCGTCTTCACACTGTTCCGACTACGGACCACTTTTCCACACTTAAGCTCTCATTTAGGGACTAAGTGTCCCAAAACTCTCCGAAACTCAACGCCGAACGTCCCGCCAAACCAGAATAGCAGAAATGAACTTAGGGGAAGCAGTTAATAGGGTATCGGGGCGTTAATTCTTAAGACGACCGGCCGGGTCGTCACAAGAACCTTTGTTGAAACTGGCTACCATTCTTATAACAACTCCAATGGCTTCATTCACCGGTGGGTCTAGAACTACACATGGCCTGATTCCTATAAAACCAGGGATATATAGGCAGCTCAAAGACCAGGTTTCGGCCTCTATTTTTTCAAAATACCCCATTCGTTCAAAATTGGTCATCATTTCTTTACCCGAAAACTCTTTTATCCTTCCCGGGTAAAGAGGGGCAGCTGTTCATACCCAATTTTTCCCTATAATATTTTTCAAAATGCATATGTATCTCCAAAACTATGCATTAGCATCAATTAATATTTTTTCATAATTTCTGCATTTTTACGGGTTTTAATTAATTTATCCCAGTATTTTTATTTATACAAACAATTACTAATTGCATCACAAATAGTTTTATAATAATCTTGTGGCTTAATTTTATCACTTACCTTTGCACTAAGTTTTAATCATTGCACAAATAGCCACATTTGTATTTTTGGGTTACAATTGCAATTACTTTGCAATTATAGCCCATGCATGCATTATTGCATTATTTTACTAGAAATAGCTTTTTATATTTTTTAAATATTAAGTAATTATTTTAGAATATTTCTAGGCGTGAAAATCATTTTTTATAATATGCTAATTATTTTTTAAATTTTTTTTATCAATTAAATGGGTATTTAAAATGGCCCCTTTTATTTTTCGGACCTAGCCTAATTAAACAGCCCAAATTCGGTCCCAATTCAATTAAAACCGGCCCAAACCAATCAGACCTAGCCCAATTAAATCCTACCCGGCCCCCAAACCTTTTAATCCTTGCCGTTGATCATAGAGATCAATGGCCACCATCACCCCTTACCATTTTTAACCCAAACGACCCCCCTAACCTAATTCATTTGATACACTCAGCCGCCCTAAAACTCCTCGCCTCTCTGTCTCTCTGAGACCCCGATCCTAACCCTAGCCGCCGCCACCCAAAACAGCCCTAATCCCTTCGATTCCTTCTTGATCCATGGATTTCCATGGCCGTTTGAGACTTCTACTAGTCTTCTACTTCTTGTGATTTCATGGAAGATCTCGAAGAGATCTAGCCCGGATCTTGTTCAAGACTCTCTGAGAGTCCGTCTATGGTCTGTGAGTGCTTTTCTATCGATGTTTTACGGTTCAAATCTCTGGTTCAGGACTAGATTCTCTTTTCCCTTTCCTTTTTATTCAAAACCCTAATGTTTAGACTTGAATCTGTCCAGACCTTTGTATATTTGGAGCGATTCTGAGTTCATCACTGATTTTTCTCTAAGGTTCTCTTATTTCTCTACTGTTAACCAATTTTTTTAGCACTGTGTTACGTAGGTTTTTGGTTTCTTTGTTATTTGTTGTCCGAATCTCTGCATATTTGAAGTGTTTCAAGTTTCCATGGCTGTTTTCTTTAAAGGTTATCTGATTTTACTACTGTTAATCAACTTTAGGTATTTTTCAAATTAGGGTTTCTGCTTTGCAAAAAGATTTTCTGAAATTCTTATGTTTTGTTTAAACTTTCTCATGGCTATGATCCTGGCTCAATTGCTTGATTGTTCATTGTTTGACTTCAACATTTTTGTCCGTTATTGTTTGAATAATTGACTGATTAGCTAAATTATCTAGGGTTTCATTGTTTGTTGAAATAATTTACTGACTTCTGATCACTTTCCTTAATCCAGAGGTTCCTAATTAGCATCTCTTGCCTATTTATGGGTTTATTGACCCTTATTTGGTCTCTAATTACCTATGATTGCCTTATTTGTGTGAGTGATTACTTGATTTACGGGTTCTAACCCTAATTGACTGATAAACCTACTTCTTGCCTTATTTAAAATTCAATCAAAGTTATTTATGGGTCTAATCCCCTAATTTTCTGTCCCTATCAAGTTTGATTGATCATTTGATTGCTTCCCTTACCTTATTTACATTATTTACCTGCCTTGCCTTATTTACTTACACTATTCAACTCCTATATATACACTCTCATTCTACCTCTCAGACACGGACAACAGTTTACAAAAAAAACACACTCGCACACAAACTTTGCTCTCATCTCTCTGCTACTTGTGCTTATTCTTTGTCTAGTCGGCTGAAAGCCAAGACTAGACTATTGAATCCTGCCTACTTTATCTTCTGCTTTTGCTTCTTTAACTGGTATGCTCTCACTTTACTATCATGCAAACCTCTATATGAATTGATCTGTGTAATTCCTATTCCCAGCATGTCCATTTTATGTTACCAAATCAGTAGGATCTTTTACATCAACTTGTTTATCTTTAACTAAAACTATGTGCTTCATGCTTCTTATTCTTAATCAGCATGTGTATTGCCATTCAATTAGACTATTTGCTTTCTGCTATCCAATGTGCTTCCTTATAACAACATGCCTACTTCTATCATCGAACCTATATGCAATAACATGTTTACTTCTATGTTGACTGTAATAACATGTCTACTTTTGTCTGATTGAACCCATGTGTGTCCTGCTCTCAATCTGTTTAGCATTATGTGTTTCCATATGAACCAGACTCATGCTTATTTCTTCTTCACTAGCATCTTAAGTTCACCTCTGAATAATATGACTCCCCAGCCCTACTATCCCTCTATATGTGACTGAGTGCTCACCTAGTGGCAGTTAATTAACTAAGTTGAAACTCTAAGTTACCCTGTTTCTGTATACCTTTGTTTGAGTTACAGTGATTGATGACCTTGTTAGCTCCTTACTTCCTGAGAATCAAAAACTACTTTCTTAAAAAATATCTCCTGTTTTAAAACCCCTATTCTTAGAACACCTGAGGTCTTGCCCCTCTAGTGTAAGCATTGCTTAGGAGTCCATGAGGCTCCTCCGAACTTTGATACACTGGAGTTGGCTTTCCAAACTTGCTCAAAAAGGTTGCTTTGAAAGTTTTCTGGTATGAGCATTGCCCGGGGTCCCCTGAGGCCCTTGGGAACATTGACACGCCAGGATACTATTGGGTGCACTATGAGGTTACGGCATTTTTGGATTGATTGAAGGCCTGGTCTGCCAGGTTTATCCTTTGGGCCTATATTCAGGCTCCCTATAGTTGTAGTAATTTCACTTCTTTAATTCATTATTAATGTTGGTCTGTAATAATAATTTCTTGTAAACAGATATTGGGGAAACTAGTAAAAGGGAGAGATTCTTATACATATCCTGTTGGGAAAGCGTAGATACCATGCCTATAGCTTGTTATAATATTTGTTTATTTAGATATCATGACTATAGGGTTCAAATCTACTTCTGCAATCAGAAATCATGTCATTGTGCTGTTTGCCTGTTTGCATGCATTCTAGATACCATGCCTATAGGTTTAAAAATCAATCTTGCACTTTTAGATATCTTGCCTGTTAAATAGTCCAGCATATTCAACGTTTAGAAACCATGCTTATATGATTAAATCAATCTTGCGTTTTGGCCATTTTGCTTGTAAGTCTAAAATCGGTCTTTAATGCCAATGAGGTTTTAAGATTAACCACTACGTTCGGCTACCCTTGTCTAAAATCAGTTATTATACCTAGCCAGCATGCCTATAGGACTTAATAAATTCAATCCGCTTTAAACCGATTCCCAGAATTCTGATTGCATTTAGACAACAGGTTTATAAGGTATTATAGATCTACGCCTAGGCAAGCCTATAGGTAATCAAGGTCTAATAAAAAATTGTGGAACTATGCTTTGCTTATTTGTGACTGCTCAGATTTAACAGGTTCTAAAATCAGTAGGCAAACTGATTAGGTCTTTAACGCTTTGCCTTAACTCGATGCTGCATATTCTCTGCTTGTCATGCTCACCTAGATATCCTGTTCTAGGACCTCTCTGAAATATCTGAAATTTGCTGTTTGAGACGTGCACTTGCTTGCTCTATTTGTGGAGGTAAAATGTGAGCCTTTTAACTGTTCTATCCTTGGTCCAGTCCTACGTGTTTTGTTTGTCGCCTAGAGTTTTCTCCTTTTAATTATTGTAGGAGAGTCTAGATCTACCTTAACTAGAAGTCCTAAATACCTCCGGGACTATATAAGTAAAGGGACGGGTAGAGCACGCATAGGAGACATCATAAGGTTGCTAGAACGCATTAGGCTATGACCAAGGGGAGAATAATTGGGTAGTAAAGGATACGATGACCTGTGCGCTAATGCCACGTGTAACCCCTCTATTTGAGAAAGGCTTACCGGGTATTGTACAGATGTGATCTTATAGGCTAACAAACCTACGACTTCCCTCATCTTAATTACATATGTGTGCTTAGACTGCTTATCTGTCTAATTTCCTTTATCTTATATGTGTGCTTAGACTGCCTATCTGTTAAATGGCTAATTCACATAATTTGAGTTCGGCAGGGACCCACCGTTGTGGACCGCGAGGGGTACCTAACACCTTCCCCTCAAGGTTATTTCGAGCCCTTGCCCAAGTTTCTGGTAATGCAAACCCGTTTTATAAGTTACTTGCTTTAGGTGCCCTAACGCACCTTAAATCCGTTATGTGGATACTCTTCAAATTCTAATACCCAATTCCCAAAAGGAAAAGGAGTTGTCCCAATGAATGTCGAAACCCGGACTCCGCGAGGAAAAAGGGGGCGCGACACCTTCAACCAAGTATGAACATGCCAATGCTCTCATAATGCACCCAATAGTATATTTGTATGTCAAAGTTCCCAAGGGCCTCAGGGGACCCCGGGCAATGCTCACACCAGAAAACTTTCAAAGCAACCTTTTTGTGAGCAAGTGTGGAAAGCCAGCCCCAATGTGTCAAAGTTCAGAGGAGCCTCATGGACTCCTAGGCAATGCTCACACTGGAGGGGCAAGACCCTAGGTGTTCTAAGAGTAGGAGTTGAAATCATAAGATAGTTTTAAGAAAATAATTTTGAATTCTCAAGAAGTAAGGAGCAAACAGGGTCATTCAGTTCTAGTGACTCAAACAAAGGTCCCAGCAATCAAACAATATATAGAAACAGGATCACTTAAAGTTTCAACTTAGTTTATTAGCCGTTACTAAGTGAGAAGACACTAAACGAAGGCATGGCATGCTGGGATCAATCAGACAGTCACATTCAAAGGGGGAGCAGGGATTGGGAGCCATATTGGTCAGGAGTTTGTGAGAGGGGAACATGATAGAAAGAACATGCTAAAACAGACATAGGTCTAATTTAGATATGAGCGGGCATGCAGACTTGCTGAAAGCAGAAGCACATAGATCTAGCAGAAACAGAAGTAAATAGGTTGAAAGCTGAAAACTCATAGGTTTAACCAAACAGAAGTAGACATGCTATTGCAGTAAACACATAGGTTAAACAGAAGTAGACATGCTATTACAGTAAACACATCGGCTAAACAGAAGTAGACATACTATTACAGTAAACACATAGATTAAACAGGAGTAGACATGCTATTGCAGTAAACACATAGGTCAAATTGAATAGCAGGAAACATATAGTCTAATTGAATAGCAGTAAACATGCTGGGTAGGAAAAAAACATATAGGTTCAGAAGAAAGACATGTTGATTATAAGGAAACACACATTGGTTTAATTGAATGGCAGTAGTGAAAGCATACCAATTAAGAGATAGCAATAGGAGAGTAAAGCAAACAGGGAATGAAGGTCTAGCCTTGGCTCCCAGCCGGCTAGACAATGTAACAGCAGAGAGTAGAAGATTGTAATAGAGGAAGAGAGCAAGAACTTCGTATATTTTCTATGTCTGTGTGTGTGTGTGTTGAAATATGTTCGTGTGTGTTAAAGATAACAATGAAACTTATATATCATTGAGCAGAGTAAACGAATAAGGCAAGGAAAATGAACAGCATATAAATAAAGTATGCGAATCAATTAACCAGTCAATTAGGGCTAAAACTAATCAGTTAATATCACTTAAATTAGGGAGAATCTCATGTGAATCAGTCAGCAGTCATGATTGAAGTTAAATAAGGTAAGCAATAAGTCTAGAGACCATAGATTAGACTAATTCATCTAAAGAAGGCAAGTAGTACCAATTAAAAATTATTAAATGAGAAAAATAGGTAAAATCACGGGGAAGTACTAATTTTAACAGGAAAATATGATTTCGAACCCTAAGTAAATCAGTCAATCCATTTTTATTGACAGAGATAAACAATAACGAAAAAATTGAAGCGGACAGTGAGACAAATGAACAAACAAGGACTAAAACATAAGAGTAAAGATAACCAGCTTCAAATACTTAGAAACTCTTAGAAAAATTTTTGCAGAAACAAGAAGAAGTGGAGCCCTAGTTTTAGAGAAACATTTAGGATCGATTAACGGTAGGAAAAGAAGAAAACCTTTAAAGAAAAATGCTATAGAAACTCGAAACCACTTCAAATCTACAGCGAATAATAAAGAATCCAAAACCCTAATTTGGAGGAACATTAAAATCAGTCGATGATAAAGAGAACAGAAAAATTTTAAGGAAAGATAGTGTATATACTCGAAAACTTTTTAGATCTTCAAGGATCTGAACAGATTCAAAGTATAAGAGGTGAGGGTTTTAATAAAGTGACAGAGATAAAAGAAAATCTGATATGGAACCAGAGATTCGAGCCATAAACACGAGATAATAGTACTCAGAAACGGAGATGGTTATAAGATAGGCCTGTGAGTCAGATTTCGATGAAACTTGGTTGAATCTCTTTGAGATTCTCTCATAAATCAACGAAGTCAAACAACCAGAAGATGTAACAGGCCGGTAGGGGCCTCAAATCACCGGGGAACCTCATGGAAAAGTAGGGATCGAAGGGATTTGGGGTAGATTTAGGTGACGGCGCTAGGGTTAGGGTTAGTCGTAGAGAGAAGAGAGGAGATGAGGGATTCAAGGGTGGTGGGGTGTAATAAATGGCTAGGGTTAGGGGGTCATTTGGATTAAAAATGGTAAGGGGGAATGAGACCGTTGATCTCAGAGATCAACGGCCAGGATTAGAAGGGGTCTGGGTCGGGTTGGATTTAATTGGGTTACGTTTGATTTGAATTGGGCTTGGGTTTGATTAAATTGGATTGGGGGAGATCCGATTTTGGGTAAAAATTAGGGCTATTTGTTAAATACCCATTTTTACTAAATAAATAATTTAAAAATAGCTAATTAAATGATAAAAAATAATTTTCATGCATAAAGGTGATTTAAAATAATTGCTTAATATAATAAAAATATAAAAGCCATTTTTATGTAGATAACGTAGTTATACATATGTAGCGGCTATTTTGGCAAAATATGCAATTATAGTCTTAAAAATGAAATGTAATTATAAAAAATGCTATTAAAATGTTTGAACACTCGTATGAACATAAATGATGAATTTAGATGATTAAATCATCATAAAATATATGAGGGATAGTTTTGAACATTTATGTGATTAAAAAATGCAGAAATATATGGATTTAGGGCCTTTAAAAATTGTAGAAAAAAATTGTAAAAACACTTGTGCATGTTTGTAAATGCATGTACAATATTTTGAATGTGTGCATGCATATTTTAAAACTTATGAGGGAAAAATTGGGTATTAACAGCTGCCCCTCTTTACCCGGGAAGGATGAAGAGTTTTCGGGTAAAGGAATGATGATTGATTTTGACCGAATGGGTTTTTTGAAAAAAAAAATAGAGGTCGAACCCTGATCTCTGAATTGCCTATATATCCCTGGTTTTACATGAATCAGGCCACGTGTAGTTCTGGACCAAACGGTGAATGAAGCCGATGGAAAAGGTTCTTTTATGAAGTGTAATGTCGGATGGAGTTATGATTGTGGGTTTGGAGTGTAGCAGATGTATTATAGGGCAGATATCTGAATGGTCACAGAGTAAGGTGGGTAATTGATGGGAATCGGTTATAATGGCGAAGTAAAAATGGTATGAAGGGAAATCGGAGCGAAAGTTGCTCTTGCTTGAAGAACGATTACCTCCTGGATTACCTGCAAAACTCAAAACACGACGCATGCAAATATATAGAGTATTGCGAGAATTTAAACATGATGCAAATTCCCCTTGGACCATGTAGACTGTCTTTGGACGGTGAGGATGACGTCTTTAGACTATGATGTCCTGGGCCATGAATTATGAGATAGGAGATTCGCAGGCCATGGAATGATGTTCTCGGGCTATGAGGATGGTGCCTCTGAACCATGACGCCTTTGAATAATGATGTGCGAGTTTGAGGGATCCTCAGGCCATGGCATGGTGTCTTCAGGCTATGAGGATGATGCCTTCGGACTATGACGCCTTTGGACAGGTTGGCTATATGTGAGCCCATGAAGTGCAGAGATATGATACCAAAAATGATAGCAAGACAAAGCTTAGTCTTGTGCGGAGTTTGGGGCAGAGCTTAGCCCGAGGGAAGAAGATAGTGCCCAGTTTAGAATAGAGCAACATTTATGCAGGGAGGGACAACGCTTAGTCGCATGAGAAGGCAATGCTTAGCCTTATGCGAAAAATGGAGGCAGGCTTAGCCTCATGCAAGATTTGAGATAGAGCTTAGTCTCATGCAAAGAGAAGGCAATGCTTAGCCTTATGCAAATATGGAGGCAGGGCTTAGCCTCATGCAAGATTTGAGACAGAGCCTAGTCTCAAGCAAAGAGAAGGCAGTGCTTAGCCTTATGCAAATATGGAGGCAGGGCTTAGCCTCATGCAAGATTTGAGACAAAGCCTTATGCAAATATGGAGGCAGGGCTTAGCCACATGCAAGATTTGAGACAAAGCTTAGTCTCATGCAAAGAGAAGGCAATGCTTAGCCTTATGCAAATATGGAGGCAGGCTTAGCCTCATGCAAGATTTGAGACAGAGCTTAGTCTCATGCAAGAGAAGCGATGATTAGCCTCATGCAGTGACAGTAGCAAATGGAGTAGAATNCATTCGGCCGTTTTGCGGGTGACAAAACTTGCTGAAACTTCTCCGAAATTTTGAGAATCCTTCTCAAAATTCTGCCTCAGTTACTTAACCAATTTCCGACTGTCTGGTATATGATGGCGTTGGCTGGACTTACTCCGGCATTTTGAGGGTCCTCCTCAAAATTCTGCCCCAGTTTCTGGTGCTAGGGGACATGAAAATTTTATTAAGATATGACCGAAGCCACAGGGCTGCCTACGTATCCCCTCTTAAACGTGAATCAGGTCAAGCGCAGTTCAATTACATCATATGAAGGAATGTAAACAGTCTAAACATAGTATCTCTTGACTGCGTCTGAATTGATAGGTTTTGGCCAGACTTCTCCGTCCACTTCTGCAAGTATGAGTGCTCCTCCTGTTAGTACCCGGTGAACCATGTAAGGACCTTGCCAGTTGGGAGAGAATTTCCCTTTGGCTTCATCTTGATGTGGGAAGATCTTTTTCAGCACCAACTGTCCTGGTGCGAATTGATTTGGTTTGACCCTTTTGTTGAAAGCTCTGGACATTCTGTTCTGATAAAGCTGACCGTGACATACTACGTTCATTCTCTTTCCGTCTGTAAGGGCCAGTTGCTCATAGCGGCTCCTTATCCATTCTGCATCGCTAAGTTCGGCTTCCTATATGATTCTTAAAGAAGGAATCTCTACCTCGGCTGGAATGACAGCTTCGGTACCATAAACCCGTAAATAGGGAGTTGCCCCAGTTGATGTGCGGACTGTAGTACGGTACCCCAACAGGGCAAAGGTTAACTTCTCGTGCCACTGTTTGTGGTTTTCTACCATCTTCCTTAGTATCTTCTTGATGTTCTTGTTTGCAACTTCCACGGCTCCATTCATTTGAGGTCTGTATGCTGTAGAGTTTTTGTGCTTGATTTTGAAGGTTTCGCATATGGCTTTCATCAGATCACTGTTGAGATTGGCGGCATTATCAGTGATAATAGACTCGGGAACCCCGAATCGGCAAACAATACGATCTTTGACAAAATCTGCGATGACTTTCTTAGTTACAGCCTTGTAAGATGCGGCCTCTACCCATTTTGTGAGATAGTCGATGGCCACCAAAATGAACTGGTGCCCGTTTGAAGCAGTGGGCTCGATCGGACCGATGACATCCATTCCCCAGGCAACAAAAGGCCAAGGTGCACTTGTTGCATTGAGTTCATTAGGTGGTACCCTTATCATGTCTGCATGTACCTGGCACTGGTGGCATTTCTGTACGTACCGGATGCAATCCATTTCCATGGTCATCCATAAGTATCCAGCCCTGAGTATTTTCTTGGCTAGAACAAAACCATTCATATGTGGGCCGCAAGTTCCGGCATGTATCTCCTCAAGCAATCTGGAAGCCTCCTTTGCGTCAACACACCTTAACAACCCCAGATCAGGAGTTCTGCTATACAGGGTCCCTCCGCTTTAGAAGAAGTGACTGGACAACCTCCGTAGTGTGCATTTCTGAGTATGGTTTGCCTGTTCTGGATATTCTCCTTCCGCCAAATATTCTTTGATGTCGTGGAACCAAGGTTTTCCATCCGTTTCTTCTTCAACATGAGCATAGTAAGCTGGTTGGTCATGGATCTTTACCGTGATGGGATCGATGAAATTCTTGTCTGGATGCTGTAACATTGATGATAAGGTGGTCAGCGCGTCTGCGAACTCATTTTGAACTCCGGGCACATGTTTGAATTCTATATTTGTGAATCTCTTTATTAACTCCTGCACATGATATAAATATGGCAGTATCTTGGTATTCTTCGTAGCCCATTCTTCTTGAACCTGATGTACCAGAAGATCCGAATCACCGATTACCAGTAGTTCTTATATGTTCATATTGATGGCCAGATTGAGCACCATGATGCAAGCCTCATATTCTGCCATGTTTTTGGTGCGTGGAAACCTAAGCTTCACGGATACAGGGTAGTGTTGACCTGTTTCTGATACCAAAACCGCTCCAATGCCCACTCCTTTGAAGTTTGCAGCTCCATCGAAGAACATCCTCCAACCATCGTAACCTTCAGCAATATCCTCTCCTACGAATGATACTTCTTCATCAGGAAAATACATTTTCAAGGGTTCGTATTCTCCTCCCACAGGATTTTCAGCAAGATGGTCTGCCAATGCTTATCCTTTGACCACCTTCTGAGTTACATAGACAATATCGAACTCACTTAACAGTATTTGCCACTTGGCTAACTTCCCGGTTGGCATGGGCTTCTGAAAGATGTACTTCATAGGGTCCATCCTGGATATGAGGTACGTGGTATAGGCACAGAAGTAATGCCTCAATTTTTGAGTCGTCCAGGTCAAAGCACAGCAAGTGCGTTCCAGCAGAGAGTATCGTGCTTCGTAAGGTGTGAACTTCTTACTCAAGTAGTATATGGCTTGCTCCTTTCTCCCTGTCTCATCATGTTGTCCCAAAACACATCCGAAAGCTCCATCTAATATAGATAGATAGAGTAGCAAAGGTCTCCCAGGTTCTGGCGGGACTAGGACTGGTGGTGTGGACAGGTATTCCTTAATTTTGTTAAAAGCCTTCTGACAATCTTCGGTCCAACTCGTTTCAGCATCTTTCCTCAACATTTTGAAGATAGGTTCACATATAACTGTGGATTGTGCTATGAAGCGACTGATATAGTTGAGACGTCCTAGGAAGCTCATCATGTTCTTCTTGCTCTTTGGTGGCGGTAACTCTTGAATAGCCTTAACTTTGGACGGGTCCAACTCGATTCCCCGGCAGCTGACAATGAATCCCAACAACTTTCCTGCAGGAACCCGAATGCACATTTTGCGGGGTTCAATTTGGGATTGTACCTCCTTAGCCTGTCAAAGAACTTTCTCAAATCCGTTATGTGATTTGCGGCCCTCTTGGATTTGATGATGACATCATCAACATACACCTCTATTTCCTTATGTATCATGTCATGGAAGATGGTTGTCATGGCTCTCATGTAAGTAGCCCCACCATTCTTTAGACCAAATGGCATCATCTTGTAGCAGTATACCCCCCATGGCGTGATGAAAGCTGTTTTCTCTGCGTCTTCTTCATCCATCCAGATCTGGTGATAACCCGCGAAGCAATCTACAAAGGATTGGAGTTCATGCTTGGCTCAATTGTCGATCAGGATATGTATGTTTGGTAGTGGAAAGTCGTCCTTGGGACTTGCTCTGTTTAAATCTCGATAGTCAACACATACTCTAACTTTCCCATCTTTCTTAGGAACTGGTACAATGTTGGCTAACCAGGTTGGGCACATAACTACCCTAAGGACTTTAGCTTTGATCTGCTTAGTGACTTCCTCCTTGATTTTCAAGCTCATATCTGGTTTGAACTTCTGAGTTTCTGCTTTATTGGCGGACACATTGGGTTGGTAGGCAACTTGTGAGCCACTATGGATATGCTTAAACCGGTCATGTCATCATATGGCCATGCAAAGATATCCTCATATTCCTTCAAGAAACGAATGTACTCCACCTTCTCTGTCGGTGATAAGTGAACGCTTACACGAGTTTCCTTGATGGTCTTAGCATCTCCCAAATTTACTGCTTCGGTTTTGTCCAGGTTGGACTTAGGCTTATTCTCAAAGTTCTCAACCTCTTTGACGATTTCCTCAGGTATTTCATCTTCTTCCTCCGAGTCACTATCCTTATATTGCGTTGTCTCATTACATGTCAAAGTCATCGGTTCATCAGGAAAAGTAATAATAACAATGTAGAAAGAAAAATGTGAAAGATAATAATGAATAATAAATAGTAATGCATTGATTAAAAATTAAAGATATCCAAAACAAGTACGACTCGATGAATCGAGCAATTATTTTGAAACAAAACGCGTCTTTAAAATTAAATTACTGAAAACATCTGAAATGCCTAGAATGGCTATAGAAATAAATTTAGGCTAAATGCCAAGCTACCCAGGGACTCGGCGGGCCCGGGATGGTGTGGCAGTCCAATTCCTGAGGACAGCTCCCTTCTCCACAGCCTAGATGGTGAGGCCTTCTTCCTCTTCCTCCTCCTCAATTATCGCACTGCAATCCATATCCTCGTCTTCCAGGAACAAGTTCCTCAGCCCAGCTAAAGCTTCTTCTTCTGCAGTTCCCCATATCGTATCGGCCTGATGAAAAGTCTGACCCAGATGTGGCACCGGTTGCTCAAGAGGGTAATAAGGACCACGCCATGGTGGCGACCAGTCATTATACTCCTGTCAGGTATACGGGTACCCCAGCCCAAAAGTTGTGCCGTGACGTTTCAGTTGTATTTGTTTAGTAATGCCCTGGAGATCCTTTCCCAGTCCTTTGCCAGGTTCGTACCCAGACCATGCCAGTATGCTTTCTATTTTGTTGCTCCACCACTTGTCATTTTCAATCGCGTTGACATGTTCAATGTGATGATAAGTTTCTCCACCCAGCCTTCTTCTATTCTCGGTGGCCGAGATAGTTTGACTGGTGTAAATGGGGTTACTCCCATCTCCGTGAATGACTACCTCCTGGTGGTTCCACTCGAACTTCATGGCCTGGTGTAGTGTGGAAGCCACGGCCCCAGCGGCATGTATCCAAGGTCGACCAAACAGAAGATTGTATGTAGCTGATATGTCAAGCACTTGGAATTCAACATCGAACCAAGTTTCCCCCATCTGCAGGCAAAGGTTAATCTCCCCATTCGTGGCCCTTTGAGACCCATCAAAGGCTTTCACATTCATACTTCCTGCCCGTATCTCGTGGAAATCTTTGCCCAGTCTATTCAGAGTAGTTAAACGACAAATGTTGAGACTCGAGCCCCCATCTATTAGGACCCTGGCAATGAATTTGTCTTCAAACTGTACCGTGATATGCAGTACCCTATTGTGGCTTAACCCTTCAGGCGGCAGTTCGTCCTCATGGAAGGTGATCTTATGACTTTCCAGCACTTTCCCTACCATGTTGGCCATTTCTTCACTGGTGATGTTGTTGGGCACGTAAGCTTCATTTAGCACCTTCATCAGGGCACTCCTATGTGTTTCCGAATTTTGCAGTAGTGATAAGATGGATATCTGGCGGGAGTTTTGTTTAAATAATCGATGATTGAGTATTCCCTCACTTCCTTGCTCGATCCTCCCAAATGTTCAGGTGTATAGATCCATCTCGTTCTGGTCATTCCTTGTACGGTATCAAATTCTTCCATCTTTGCTTTCCCTTTTCGCTTTGCTTCAGCAACATAGTCCCATGGTATGGCGTTAGAGTTGAAAGGAGGTGTGGTTGCTACTGTCACTGTGAAGGGTGCAGCCACTTCTACCTCAAATGGAATGGGTGTGGCTGCAGGTGGTGCTACCTCTACCTCAAAATGGAACCAATGTAGCTACCTCAACTTCGACTGACAGTTGTATCTGTACCACAATAGGAGTGAGTGTCACTGCGGGTTTAAAATCATCGCCTTCCCGAATGAGCCCGATCTATCCCTCAGGATCCCATTCTTCGTCCGTCTCTACCATATGTACTCCATCACCTTTATGATCTGGAAGAGGATTGTTGCGGACATTGGGTGCAGCTTCCTTCGCTTGTATGACCTTGTTATCAATCAATGTCTGGATCTTATCTTTCAATGTCCGGCACTCGTTAATGGTGTGCCCCTTCATACCAGAATGATATGCACAGGTTTTATTTGGGTTGACCCATTGAGATGAATTCTCCATTGCCACAGCAGGAATAGGGGTGATGTAACCAGTGGCCTTCAATCTCTCATACAGCTGGTCGATGGGTTCAGGAATAGCGGTGTATTGTCTGGGTGGTTTGCGATCAAAGTTAGGTCGGGGTTTCTGGTGATTTGGATGAGTGGGAGGTGAATAATAGTAGGTTGGCTGGTGTTATAAGTATGATAGGCGGTGGCGGGTTGAGAATATCTGGGAGATGAAGGTTGGTATGTGGGTGGAGGCGTTTGGTATGTGGGTGGAGGTGTTTGGTATGTGAGCGGAGATTTCGGGCCCTGAGCCACCATTACTGCCCCCACTTATCTTTTCTTTGATATGCCGCCTGATTGTAATGCTTTGTTCGTGGCCTGTAGTGCTTCGAAATTTATCACCATCCCGCTTTTGATACCTTCTTCAATCCTTTCTTCGAGTTTGATGATATCAGAGAACTTGTGATTCTCAATGACCATTAGTCTTTCATAATACTGTGGGTCCTGTGCCCTGACAAAGAACTTGTTCATTTGTGCTTCTTCTAGTGCTGGTCTGAACTTGGCTACTTCTGACCTCCACCGAGTAGCATACTCGCAGAAAGTCTCTGTTGGCTTCTTCTTTAAATTCTGGATGTAGAAGACATCCGGTGCATTCTCCGTGTTGAACCTGAACTGGTCCATAAATTCTAATGCCATGCTTAGCCAATTCGACCCGCTTCTTAGGGTTCTAGCTTATGTACCAGGACAAGGCATCTCCGGTAAGACTTCTCATGAAGAGCTTCATTCGGATCCTTTCATCCTTTCTGACTCCCACGAGCTTGTCACGGTAAGTTTACAAATGAACCTTGGGATCACCTGTTCCATCAAACATTTCGAACTTGGGAGGTTTGTAATCCTCCGGCAATTCCACGTCTGGTTGTATGCACAGATCCTCATAATTCAGACCTTCTATCCCTTTACCTCATTCGACACCCTGAACTTGACTTGTCTATTTCTTGAGTTCCTTGGCCATGTTTTTATGATCAGGTCCTTCTCAGCGGATTCTGGTGTATAGGAGATCGATTGAGTATAGTGAGGTACTGTTTCCACATATATGGGGTTGTTTTGGTGAGTGCCAGGGATTTGGGTGTAGTGGTAATCATTGGTTGAGTTTTGAGGATCGGGAACAAGGTGAGGTGTGTTATGAGGGGTGTGATAGGTAGTGGTTTGTGGGTACTGGTTGGTTGATGGTGGTGTTGTGGAGGAGTTGGTGCTGGTAGAGGATTGGGATTTTGGGGTGGAGTTACATATTGACGTGATAGGTAGCGTTTTCCTTTCAAATACCACTTAAGTCATACATCTTAGCATTTCCTCTGCTTTTCGTATTATTTGGAGGAGGAGGAGGTGGAGGGCCTCTAGATCTGGTGGGATATGCTGATGATGCCAGTATGTGCGAACCAACCTTGGGGGATGGGAATAATAAAGAGTAAAGAAAAATAAAAGGTAAACAAGTCAGTAAAGGTTCTGAAAAAGTCCGCAGTATTTAAACACATATTGCGAAAATGTAAATTCGTGTCTAGATTGGGAGCCTCGTTGTGCCCGAGGTAGGCCTAGCGACAAATAGATTTGGAGAAATTCAGTGCCAATAATTGCCTCATTTCATTAATGTAAAGATAAACGACCCAAAACGACACTAAATAAGATAAGTCATTAATGGCACTTGGCCTTATTACATTTGAAAAGCAAGTAAACCTAATCTACTTGGTCCCAAAAGGACCTTATCCAGGCTGGATGCTCTTGTCGATCAGATCCCCCAGTTCGTGCAGGTTCACCAGTAGGAATGCCCTTGCAAAATGCCCTCCTTCATTCCCTTCAGCGTTCTGGCAGCCGGTGACTCTCTTTCTCATTTTCCCTTCCAGTTCCATCAGACTGTATTCCAGATATTCCAACCTTTAACTGGACTTAACAGCCCTTTCTTTCCACTCATTGATCATTTCCATATCATCCCTGTGTTGCTCCATATGCTCGGCTTCAGACTCATGGATTCTTTTGCGCAATTTGTTATATTTCACCTGTGCTTCGGCAACTTCGTCTATGACCCTGTTTCCCAGACCAACTCTTGGCTCGAATATTTACCCTATGTTATCATCCAACCATGAGGGGTAGAAGTATGCATGTCCAGCATGATATCGATCTGGCTCAATAGTATCCTTTCTACGATAATCTTCAAGTGCCATATGTGTTGTGCTTCATTTTTGTATGGAATGGCATCACCCTGAATATCATCTATGAAGTGACTCATTTTAGCAACCCGTGGTATGACCTGCTTCCTGCCTGCCTGTCTCATAACCATAAGGGGAGCATAAGGGTATATGCCCCTTAACCCGATCAGTACCAAGTGTGGAACATCCCTGGATCTGATGATGAATTCGTCGGTAGGGAACCACTCGAACATCCATTGAACCTGGTCCTCGGTCAGATTGTTGAAAAACTGCACCCATCCTATAGCATCCTTTGGTTGAGCAAACATGTCTGGAACATATGCCATTTTCTTGGGATGGTGGAAGGCTATATGATTATTCTACGGCCTTCGTGGAAACTCTTGACGATATTGACCCCTTTGGAGATGTTCTAACAACCAAACCTGCAACAGCAAATTGCAACCCTCAAAGTATATGTACCCTTTCTGACAGCGCTCCAGGGCCCGGTACATATCTGCAATGATCATAGGGACAATGGTATATGTCTGCCCCTCGATCCCTTCCATCAAAGTTTTGGCCACCATGGCCAGTCTGGTATGGATTCTGTCCCCTTGGATCGGGAACACTAACATGCCCAAGAAACACACGATGAACACAAAGACTCTGCGGTGAATCCATCCCAAGGAGGTGATGGAGAATTCATCATCGAAAATACGGTAAGACCTGCTATGACCGTATCATTCATAGAGGAAGTCGAAGGGTACGTAGGAGTTTTTCAGGCACTCCAAGTCATCATTTTCTTCAACCCCGTCATCTTAAGAAATCCCCTAGTGGTGCGATTTTCAGGTGCCAGTAAACCCGGGCTGTCTCAAGGTACCCCAGTAAATCCCCCTATTTCTTCCAAGAGAGGGGTCATCTCTATGCTTCCAAAGCGGAACACGGCTCTTTCCTTGTCCTAGAACATTGTGGCAGCCTCGATCAACATTTTGTTTGGCTGGAGGTCCAACAAAGAAGGCAAATTTTCTGAGACCCTTTTCACATGATTTTGGTCACTTGATGGAAGATCCCTCCACCAATCTAGCAATGGTGATGGTATGTTACTAACCACGCCGAACCGGGGGACTTTGTGACCCATTTTCTGCAAAACAAAATATGGTTAGGCACTTTCCCCCTCCAGGTTCGTCTATTTATACAACAATGATTAGCACATTGGCACTTATTTCTCCAAAATTTATGCACACAGTCGTGGTTGCGTCCGTTGGGATTAGGGAAAACCCGATGGACTTTTGGACGAGGCTTATCTTAAAAGGGTTATTATGTGGACAACATATTAACCCGTCTAGGTTTGACCATGATGCATGTACAATTAATCAGAGTAAGGTTTCTATAGAGGTCTAGACTGGGACCCTCAAGCGGACAACTTGAGGGGGAAAGGCACGGAACAGTCGATTGCACCGCTGATCGACTAATTTTACCGCAAATACGCCTTTTCACGTTTAGTGGATGATATATATAGGAAGAGCATAAACACTCATCAAGCATTGCTATGGGATTGATTACGCACGAGTGGAATATGATGTCGAGCATGATTTATGCAGCAATAAATAGCATGTTGTCAAGTATTTGCACGTTTAAAAAAATGATAAATGCGGTATTTAAAAAATTGAAAGACAGTAAAAAAAACAAGGAGACAAGTCAGTTTCAGGAAACAAAGGAAAACGTAAATGCTTGAGAGAAATAAGCAATTAAATCCAAGTAAAGTGAAAAGAGAAAGGGTGCACATGTATTAACAGAATAGAGCATGCTTAAGACTAATTCATAAAACAAGTTCGTTATGGTAAGAGCCTAAAATATATACCCAGCAGAGTCACCATGCTGTCGCGCCCCCTTTTTCCTCGCGGAGTCCGTGTTTCGACATTCATAGGGAACAACTCCTTTCCTTTTGGGAATTGGGTATGGAATTTGAAGAGTTGCCACCTAACGGATTTAAGGTGCGTTAGGCCACCTAAATCAAGTAACTCATAAAACCGGTTTACATTACCAGAGATTGGGTAAGGGCTCGAAATAACCTTGAGGGGAAGGTATTAGGCACCCCTTGCGGTCTACCACGGTGGGTCCTGGCCGAACTCAAATTATGTGAATTAGTAGTATAAACAGATAAATCAAATTAGATAATTGATATTATATTTAAAATAAGGAGTAAAGGGGGTTCTAGGTTTTTTAGCCTACAGTATCACTTCTGTACAATGCTTGGTAATCGTCCCCAAGTTGGGGTGCTACACATAGCATTAGCGCACATGTCATCATATCCTTTACTACTCGATTACCCTCCCCTTAGTGGTTATATAAACGATTCCAATTAAACGTGCTCTATGTGTGCATTACCCGCCCCTTCCTTATGGCCCTGGAGGTGTTTAGAACATCTAGTTAAGGCAGTTCTAGACTCTCCTAAAGTGCTTAAAAGAGAAAATCTAAGCAACAAGCAAAAAAAAAATAGGACATTCACATAAAGGGGCAATTAAAGGCTCACTTTTACATCCTCACACAAGCAGAACAATAGCACGTCTCAAACAGCAAGATTTTAGATATTTCAAAGGATCCTAGAACAGGATATCTAGATGGGCATGACAAATAGAATATATGCAGTATTTTGTTAAAGCGAGGCAATAGAGACCTAATCAGTTTGCCTACTGATTTTAGGGCTTGCTGAATCCAGACAGTTCCAAATAACAAAAGCACAGTTTTACAGTTTGCAGGATTTTAGTCGCCCTACAAGCTTGCCTAGGCGTGTATCAGTGATATCCTATGAACATGGTATCTAGTCATTAATCAGAAGTGCAATAAACCAGCAAACAATTTTAAGCAGGCGGTTTGGTTTGTTAGGCCCTATAGGCATGCTATCTAGGTGTAGAAACTGATTTTAAACTTATAGACGTGGTAGCTAAATGCAGAAATTAGTTTTTAGAATCCTATAGACATGGTATCTAAATGCAGAAATTGGTTTTAAAATGCTATAGACATGGTATCTAAATGCAGCAATCAGTTTTAAAATCCTACAGACATGGTATCTAAATGCAGCAATTAGTTTTAAAACCTTATTTGCATGCAGAAAACTGATTTACACCTTGTTGGCATGCAAAGACTGATTTTAAGCTTACAGGTATGGTGTCTAAAATGCAAGATTGATTTTAAACCCTATAGGCATGGTATCTAGAATGCACATAAGCAAACATCGCAGCAAACTTACAGGTATGGTATCTAAATAAACAAACATTGCAACAACCTATAGGCATGGTGTCTAGAGTGCGGGACTGATTTTAAATCCTATAGGCATGGTATCTAGAATGCACATAAGCAAACATTGCAGCAAACTTACAGGCATGGTATCTAGAATGCACATAAGCAAACATTGCAATAACTTATAGGCATGGTATCTAGAATGCGGGACTGATTTTAAATCCGATAGGCATAGTATCTACCCTTTCCCAACAAAATATATATAAGAATCCCTCCCGGTTTTACTAATATCCCCAATATCTATTTAAAAAGAAATTATTATTACAAACCAACATAAATAATGAATTACAGAAATGAAACTGCTAGAACTATAGGGAGCCTGAACAGGCCCAAATAGTAAACCTCAAGAATCAGGCCTTCAACCAAGTATGAACATGCCAATGCTCTCATAATGCACCCAATAGTATCCTGGTATGTCAAAGTTCTCAAGGGCCTCAGGGGAACCCGGGCAATGCTGACACCAGAAAACTTTCAAAGCAATCTTTTTGTGAGCAAGTGTGGAAAGCCAGCCCCAATGTGTCAAAGTTCAGAGGAGCCTCATGGGCTCCTAGGCAATGCTCATACTGGAGGGGCAAGACCCTAGGTGTTCTAAGAGTAGGAGTTGAAATCATAAGATAGTTTTAAGAAAATAATTTTGAATTCTTAAGAAGTAAGGAGCAAACAGGGTCATTCAGTTCTAGTGACTCAAACAAAGGTCCCAGGAATCAAACAATATATAGAAACAGGATCACTTAAAGTTTTAACTTAGTTTATTAGCCGTTACTAGGTGAGCACATACTAAACAAAGGCATGGCATGCTGGGATCAATCAGACAGTCACATTCAAAGGGGGAGCAAGGATTGGGAGCCATATTGGTCAGGAGTCTGTGAGAGGTGAACATGATAAAAAGAACATACTAAAACAGACATATGTCTAATTTAGATATGAGCAGGCATGCAGACTTGCTGAAAGCAGAAGCACATAGCTCTAGCAGAAACAGAAGTAACGGGTTGAAAGCAGAACACTCATAGGTTTAACCAAATAGAAGTAGACATGCTATTGCAGTAAACACATAGGTTAAACAGAAGTAGACATGCTATTACAGTAAACACATAGGTTAAACAGAAGTAGACATACTATCGCAGTAAACACATAGGTCAAATTGAATAGCAGGAAACATATAGTCTAATATAATAGCACTAAACATGCTGGGTAGGAAAAACATATAGGTTCAGAAGAAAGACATGCTGATTATAAGGAAACACACATTGGTTTAATTGAATGGCAGTAGTGGAAGCATACCAGTTAAGAGATAGCAATAGGAGAATAAAGCAAATAGGGTCTGAAGGTCTAGGCTTGGCTCTCAGCCGGCTAGACAATGTAACAGCAGAGAGTAAAAGATTGTGATAGAGGAAGAGAGCAAGAACTTCATATATTTTCAATGTCTGTGTGTGTGTGTTGAACTATGTTCGTGTGTGTTAAAGAAAAGAATGAAACTTATATAGCATTGAGCAGAGTAAACGAATAAGGCAAGGAAAATTAACAGCATATAAATTAAGTATGAGAATCAATTAACCAGTCAATTAGGCTAAAACTGATCAATTAATATCACTTAAATTAGGGAGAATCTCATACGAAATCAGTCAGCATGCATGATTGAAGTTAAATAAGGTAAGCAATAAGTCGACCATAGATTAGACTAATTAATCTAAAGAAGGCAAGTAGTACTAATTAAAGATTATAAATGAGAAAAATAGGTAAAATCACGGGGAAGTACAGGAAAATATGATTCGATCCCTAAGTAAATCAGTCAATCCATTTTGATTGACAGAGATAAACAATAACAAAAAAATTGAAGTGGACAGTGAGACAAATGAACAAACAAGGACTAAAACATAAGAGTAAAGATAACCAGCTTCAAATACTTAGGAACTCTTAGAAAAGTTTTTGCAGAAATAGAAAGAAGTGGAGCCCTAGTTTTAGAGAAACATTTAGGATCGATTAACCGTAGGGAAAGTAGAAAACCTTTAAGAATAATGCTATAGAAACTCGAAACCACTTCAAATCTACAGCAAATAATAAAGAATCCAAAACCCTAATTTGGAGGAACATTAAAATCAGTCGATGATAAAGAGAACAGAAAAATTTTAAGGAAAGATAGCGTCTAAACTCGAAAACGTTTTAGATCTTCAAGGATCTGAACAGATTCAAAGTATAAGAGTTGAGGGTTTTAAGAAAGTGACAGAGATAAAAGAAAATCCGATTTGGAACCAGAGATTTGAGCCATAAACACGAGATAATAGTACTCACAAACGAAGACGGCCATAAGACAGGCCTGTGAGTCAGATTTCGACGAAACTTGGTTGAATATCTTTGAGATTCTCTCATAAATCGACGAATTCGAAACACCTAAAGATGTAACCGGCCGGTAGGGGCCTCAAATCACCGGGGAATCTCATGGAATAGGTAAGAATCGAAGGGATTTGGGGTAGATTTAGGTGACGGCGCTAGGGTTAGTCTCAGAGAGAATAGAGGAGATAAGGGATTCAAGGGTGGCGGGGTTTAACAAATGGCTAGGGGTAGGGGGTCATTTGGATTAAAAATGGTAAGAGGGAATGGGGCCTTTGATCTCAGAGATCAACGGCCAGGATTAGAAGGGGTCTGGGTCGGGTTGGATTTAATTGAGTTAGGTTTGATTTGAATTGGGCTTGGGTTTGATTAAATTGGACTGGGGGAGATCCGATTTTGGGTATAAATTAGGGTTATTTGTTAAGTACCCATTTTTACTAAATAAAATATTTTAAAAATAGCTAATTAAATGATAAAAAATTATTTTCATGCATGAAGGTGATTTATAATAATTTCTAAATATTATAAAAATATAAAAAGTCATTTTTTGTGTAGATAACGTAGTTATGCATATGTAGGGGCTATTTTTGCAAAATATGCAATTATAGTCTTAAAAATGCAAATGTAATTATAAAAAATACAATTAAAATATTTGAACACTCATATGGACATAAATGATGAATTTAGATGATTAAATCATCAGAAAATAATATGAGGGATAGTTTTGAACATTTATGTGATTAAAAAATACAGAAATAAATAGATTTAGGGCCTTTAAAAATTGTAGAAAAAATTATAAAAATACTTGTGCATGTTTGTAAATGCATGTACAATATTTTAAAAGTGTACATGCATATTTTAAAACTTATGAGGGAAAAATTGGGTATCAACATTCTTTTTCGTGTCCGACACAAAGCAAGAAGTCACTAAATACTGGATTTGTTCTTCTTTTATATTTCTTGTTAGCTAAATTATTTTTATTTTTTATGCTATAAATATAATCGTATCAATGTAGCATTAATATCTTATGCTATCATCAATTTAGGAAAAGCTAATATTACTTGTCGGAAATTACTTGAAAACCTCATTAATTTTTCACCAAATGGTTCACTGATATCTATTATACCTCTAAAGCTCTTGTTAATTATTTTGATCGTCTGACGCTCTAGCATAAGCTCTTCATCTCATATTATCAATCTTGCTTTCCTTATAAGTTTGGCATCACCGTGTCGTTTTGATATATTTGCGGTGGTGTTCAGTTGTTTGATGAGGTATATCGAATCTAAAGTGAGTTGCTATTCTACTTGTTATTATTGCTAGCGTTATTATATCGATCTTACATTTGCAAGTAATACACGATATAAAAATATTTTTTCAATTCTTCTATGGCCATCTACAAAGAATAATTTCGCTCTACCAGAGTCAACTCTTTGCAATATATTACTTAAAGCTTGATGTTTTTCAAAACTAACTTTGATTGTACAAAATCTTCCACATCACTTGTATGGCCTTTTCTTCAATACTAATTTCCTTGCATTTTGGAGGCAGTGATCAACCGGATCTTGCTTGATAAGAATTAAATTTACTTACCGATACCTTAGGAAACCACCAAGTTAGGTTTTTGGTATGGATTAACGTATTTTTAGGTTTTTTGTAAAGAAGTATGTCCAAAAATATAGGCTTCACCATGTTGTGTATTATTCCAATTGTGTCCTTTTATTATGAGTTATTATACTTAATATTATAAGGCTATTTTTATAAACCGATATTGTATTCATGCTTTTATAATAATATAGATAGATAGATAGATATAGATATTTTGATAAGAATAATAGAACTATATATGCATATTTAGGCACCAATTAACTAGTTCTTGTCCAAGTGAACAAAAAGATTCTAGTGGATATAACTTAGATTCTCGTTATTTTTTAGTTTCTCATCTGGTGTGTGATATTTCGCATTGGGCTCCTGACTAATCTGAATTCGTACTGCGTAAGGTCTATTAAGAAGTAAAGCGTTCTCTACCAAGAAATTTTTTATTCTCATAGCTCTAACATGACACCTCTGATTAAAGGTGGAGAGATCATGTCCATCTATCACAACTCTTGATATAATTTGATTTTCATTACTTGTGATGGAATGTCTCTCTTTGCTCCTATTACACCTACATACTAATAGTATTTTAATATTTTATAACAAATTACTTATAATCACCAATTAAATCTTATATATTATGAAGAGTTGCCTATAATTTCATATTGAGTGATCTAATTGTATAAATATACTATGGGTATGTTCGAAAGAACTTACGAATTGGACATTTTGGTAGCACTTAACATTCTAATGTCTTCTGCCTAGCTAATTAATTATCGCCAGACACTGCTAACACGCATGATAGTTTAAACTGCATAAAAGTTGTGCAGAGAATTTGAAAGTACAAAAAGGGGGGTGAATTATTTCTTTTTAAACTTAATAGCTATCAGTTGACTAGTTTTACGATTAGTCGACTAGATATAAGAACTTGATACTAGTAAAGACAGAATTTAAAATGCAGAAATTAAATACAGGAATTAAAGACACCTGAGTTTTTATACTGGTTCGGATTCAATGTGAATCCTAGTCCAGTCCCCTTGGGTTGCAAGGGAGTTCTTTTTCAGTGAGTGAGTTTCTTCGAGAATACAGAGAATAGTGTGATCTACACCAATAGTTTAGTTCCTATATCACTCGTGTCTTTTGATATAATGCCTCACCAGTGTTGTTCTCTCTTTCTTCTCTAACTTGTTACACAGCAGATCTAGTAGAGCTACAATGTTTGTTTGCAGTAGAATAAAGAGAATGGATTTGGTTCGATCAAAGTATATGGCTCTAGGGTACAGATACAAGTTTAAATACTTTGAGAGAGGCTTGGTTTCTGGATAGATTTGCCAACCCAAGAGATTTGATCCTTGGAAAGGAATTGACTGTTTCCAAGAATAAGGTCATACAGTAACGGTTATGTTGACGAGAGGCTTGAATGATTCTTCTTCCCAAAATCTCGCTCCTTCCAGATTTGGATACGCTTGATTTATTTGATTCCTTAAGTCTAGGCTTGATTTATTCCGTCTTGGCTTTGATTGATTTCTCTAATTCTCTGATTGCTTCCTTTGATTCCTTCCATCTCGTAGTTGTCCATTGGTTCCTTGATCTTTTCTAATCTCAGATTGCTTTCCTTAATTTCCCTGATTGATTGCTTCCATCTTGTAGCTAACCGTTGATTCCCTAATCTTCTCTCCTTGATCTTCTCTGATTGATTCCTTTAATCTTTGAATACTAGCCGTGAGTTCCTGGACATAGAACAGATACATTATTTGCATCATTAAAATCAGATCTAACAGAATTAATAAGAATTGTCTGCCATCCAATTCTATCTACAAATTTTGTATTGGAATTTGAACCAGGGGTATATGTAGCATTAAGGTGACGAGTTCAACTGAACCCACAACTTTTGATGTGGAGCATAAATTAATGTATAAATTTTACTAAAGTTACAATAAATAGTATATACGAACCCTTATCTTTGAAAATATAATGGGTTTAATAAAAAAAAATCTTAAAGGTTGAACCTATAAAATTTAAATTCTGGATCCGCCTCTGATTTAACATATAGATTATAGAGTGCGCACGACTTGGCAGGAAAATGTGCAACTTCACCTAGGTTAATTGGCATACTCTACCGATTATGAAACGTAACAAGTATTGTAAAGTGACATAATTCTTTGCCAAATTTTTTAAGTTGGATATGTCTATATTTGGTTTTCCTTCACAAGCACCCGCCCTGCCCCGCACCCGCACCGCCTCATTGCCATCCCTATTTGCTGTCAATCCTTCTTTAGTGTGTTGGACAGTATGATAGTGTTTACTCTTATATGTAGCATAGAAATAAATGGCATTTAAACAAAAGATTTAAACCCATTTGACAGAGATGTATCTAGGCCTAAATTCTTGGGAGTTGACTGCATTCAAAATTGTGTACTCTGTGTCGGAGATAGGATTTTCATCAAAAGGGTTTGTCATATACTATATATACATATATAAAAAATAAAATAAAAAGAATTAACCCTGTAAGTACGATGTAACTTTCTGGCGAAGGAGTTCGGATGAACCCCTTTCTCTTCTCTAGCTCTCCTGTGTGTATTAATGAAAAAGGATGAAGCTTTTTTCTTTCTGGCTTTCTGGATGTAGATGATGATATCTATACACGTGGTTTCGGATGAATCCCTTATGGCGAAGGAGTTCGGATGAACCCCTTCCGCTCCTCTAGCTCTCCTATAAACTTTTTCCAAAGCATATGACTTTCTGGATGTTGATAATGATATTTATACACGTGGTTTCAGATCAATCCCTTATGGCAAAGGAGTTCAGATGAACCCCTTCCGCTCCTCTAAATCTCTTGTGTGTATTAATAAAAAAAAAAAGATGAAGCTTCTTCCAAAGCATATGACTTTTTGGATGTAGACGACGATATCTATACACGTGGTTTCCATTTCATACAATCTTGCCTCATCTTGTGCAGTCATGTTTTCCAGAAGAAGAGAAGGCAATACACACATGCAGGTTCTTCAAAAGAGTACCATTTAAACTTTCTGCAGAAACTCAATTTATTTTCAAATGCCAATAATATCAATCAAGTGCATGCAGCATTTACACAAGGTAAGCAAATATTCAACACACTTTTCTTTCTTTTAATTTACTAAATTTGTCACCTCCATTAATCCTAAGCATAAATACAGCAATTTGTTGCATTAAATGAGTTTCATATTCTCAGCATACAAGCTGGCATTCAACTAGATCGATCGATTACATTTACTAACATTATGATCTAGTCGAGCTTCTTTCCCCTGAAGTTGCCTCTTGGTATTTTGCTGAGGACACCAGAATCCAGCTTCTTGTAATGGCCTCGAAGCTGTTCGAGGGCATTATAGACAAAACCATCAACTTCATCTTCATATCTTTCATATAGCACTGGAAGCGTGTGGGCAGCAATGAAACCTTATACACAAGTCAAAATTCAAAGTATAGTCAAGACAAAATAAGCATATCAAACGCGAGTAATATACAATCACCGGAATAGACCAAAACCAGTTCCTTTTCTTTTGATTGAAAGTAGGTTAAACACATCCAATATTTTGGATTTCAACTGAACAGGGTGATACAAATTAGCTGGGATTAGGTTATAATCATGTTAGTACGTTCACTTTAGGTCCTAAGCTTTCTAAGAGTCTTTTAATTCGATCATAGATTTATATGGAAGTAGAAAAAATTTAAAACTTTTAGTACTATTTCTTTTTTTATTTTGTTGGACTGATATGAGCTTAGAATGGAGTAACATGGTCAGCTTGGATTCATATCGCCAACCCCAATTTGCTAGAGATTGAGCTAGCAATAGTTGTCGTAATTTCAACCGTACGAGTAAAACTTTACAACTAATCACTACAAATAGAGTTACTTTAAAACATATGACTGTTTGTGTTAGACTAACAACACAGACATTCAAAAGTCAGCCAATAAAGCTAGTCAAAGGACTCATTTCTACTTTTTGGAATCGTATAAGTGCCTGATAATAAGTATAAGCCATAAGGTGATATCATAGGACACAACTAAATGCTGAGAAAATAAACTGCATATTTGCATCTAGAGGTGATTCCGTTGATACTCATACGTTAGACAGCATAAATAATAGGACGTGACTATTAAATTGCTATCGTGGAAATGAGAGGTCTCTTACCAATATATAGAACAGTCAAGAAGTTGCACCAGCTTCCTATGATACCAGCAGCCCACAAGCTCACTACAACCTAGGAAAAACTCCGATGACATTAGTTTCGAACTCAGCAACAGTATTTTACAGTAACAGAAATTTTAAGTCACAAGATTCAGTGGTCATTTAAATTGTTATCATTAATTTTGTCTAGTTTTGCATGCTTGACATCCTAGGGAAGGAGAAGATGTCATTATAGAAGAATCTTGTAACCGAACACAAGGGAAAAAAGATATGGCATGACAAGAAAGAAAATGAAGAACGAAAAGATAGGCGCAGGTTAGGTAACGGCGTTTTGGGGGGGGGGGGGGGGGGGGGGGAAGGTGTCGGGTTGAATGTCAAGAAGCTGCAACAAAATTGAGCTACCAGAGCAACTTCAACAATTTACATGCAGCAAGTTTAATAGACATTCCATATTAGTTAATCTGCTTTTCCTTTTCGGCTAATTCTCTTTCCCCGATTTACAATCAGACGTTACGATTTTCTCATCACATATGGATATTATTCAACAATGTCAGAAGAGGTCGTGAAAATAAGCTAGCAAGCACAGATGTTGAACAAACAAAGACAGAAGCCTTGGCATCTCATAATTGAGCTGAAAAGGGAAAAATTATTCAAATAAAACAATAACAGATAGAGCAGCACCTTGCACTGCATTAAACAAACATATGTACAGTACAATTATTTTTAGAAGGCGGTAGATCAAATGGACATGGAGACCTGAAAAATGTTTGAGTAGAAGCAAAGCAGATGGGAGACTTTGCGAGCAAGTTTTATCATTCTTGTTGAAAATAGAAACATGTGCAAAGAAACTATGAAACAGAGTTTTGCTAACTGGTTTTGCTTTGAGGTCGTTGAGAGGGGAAAAAATGGATGTTATAAATATTATGCAGCATTTGGGAGTTGAGAAAAGTAAAAGGCCTTTTTGCCTGCAGGACTTTGGTCTAGCGGTACGAGCGCAGCACGTGATATGTGGCTAGGCACATGTCACCCTTCTAATGCCTTGCGGTCCATGACTTGATACAGTTAAAGTAAACAAAATATTAAAAAATCGACTTGAAAGAGGCCTCATAATTCAAATCAAGCACTTGATACTTTGTTATGGAAATTCTTCAAATTGAAATAAGGAAGTATCGTCTTATTCTAAGCTTATCTGTTTCGAAATAATTGAGCATAGAGATTAATGATTAGTGATATCTAACATACCAGTAAGAATTGTTTCAGATCACCACCACATGCAACATCTTGAAGGAAGCCCAACCCATGGTTTATTTCAGCGCCTATTGCCGTGGCAATATTGATGAAGAGGTCATTAGGTAAGACAAGACGAGGAACCTTAGATTGCGACCTGTTGCCATAGAATTTAACTTCCATTAACTTGATTCAAGAATATCAAACTAAAAGACAAATGAGAACAAGAAAAGAATGATGTTGCTTCAGAACGCTAAACTAGGTTATACTACCTGTTTATTACCCCAGAAGCATTTTTCCAAAGAAACTGAGCGATCATACCAATGCTCAGAGCAAAGCATAAAAGTGAAAGAAAATTGTAGTTGAGCCACTCAAATAGTACCCAGATGGCTGTGGCACTGGCTAAAATACCGGCTGAGATTTTCTTGTTTCTCCACAACAGCACATCAGCAGCTACAAATCCACCAAAGAGATTACGGATTAGTATACAGTAATTATGAGATAAAAAGGTAAGAATGTATAAAAGTACCGTACATTTGCCTCCACCCAAACAATGGTGTATTGGTTTCTGACGTCCAAATAGCCTATTGAATTGAGTACTAACAGAGCTTGCACCTTCCTCTTGAAAGAATGATGTAGATTTATGTTTCGGCCCACCATCAGAAAGAGATTCCACGATGTTGTTCAAAAGATTCTCAGCTGTTATTCCCTCCGGCATTTTTCCTTTTTTTGGGACACATAAGAAGCCAAGTCAGTTATCAAAAGAATAACATTAGGCACAAAGTCATTATGGACAGCTGAAAGATTTATGTCGACCAAATACTGGTAAAACATTAAAAACCAAAGAAAACAAGAGCTTTTCATAAGTAATATCTCAAAGTAAAAGAATATTAGACGAGGACACAAATCATAAATTAGCCTACCAATAAAAAGGGATCTCAGACGAAATAATGAAGCAAGGGGAACTCTAATTAGATTAAAACATATAATCGATAACCTTAACTCTTGTCAACATGGCTTCCAATATTAAAGAACGGAGCCACCCGGGAAGGTGACCAAGAAGTTTGCACAAAACACAAGCAAACACACACACAAACACACACAGAGAGCAAGAAGAGAGGCCTAAAAAGCACCAGAAAAACACAAGTCTTCCAATGATGCAACGAGACACGCAAGATTAATCCCAAAGCATGACACAAGTAAATCTATTGATTGTACAAAATCACCCAACTAATCACATTCCAAAAGCATTCAACAATCAGTATATATTTCTGAGCTTAGATAGCATGAATTCTTATTTTCTATGGTAAATTTTATACCTCCACCTCAAATAAGAATGGGGAAATTCTGAAATGGTACTAATATAGATAACAACAGAACCAAAGACCCCATATGTACACATATAAGTTATCAACAGATACCAAGATAAGAATGCAACAAAAGCCGGGAATTAGTCACAAACATTTGATAAGGAGTTAATAACAAACCATAAGGAACAAGAGATACTTATTACAGAAACTAAAAAGACACAAACTTTCATCAAAGACCAAAATCCATAAGACCCAAAGAAATGTAAAAATAGTGTAAAGAGGAAAATCTTTCTGACCATGTTTATGCATTACCAACAACAACAACAACCCAGGATTCGACGGTCGTGGGGGCAACATGACATTCATATAAATTTATTACTGCTCATATAGATTGGTACGGGGGCCTATGCTAATATCTAACTATTTTTAAGACATTTGCAAGTACATATAGAGTTTTTGCCGAAGTTTCCGGGTGCCGGTGACCCCTCAACCTGTATAGGTCCGCCTCTGACAACAACAATCCCAGTGTAATCCCACAAGTGGGGGCTGGAGAGGGTATAGTGTGTACCCAGACCTTACCACTATCTTGTGAAGGTAGAGAGGCTGTTTCCGAGAGACTCTCGACTAAGAAAGTTTATGCATGACCAATAAAGCTCAAATCTTTGTAGGAGAGAAACCAATAATCATATCAAAACATGAACTTGAACTAGAAGATTTTTAGCAAAAGGGTTCATCATTCAAGTTCAAATAATACTTCTGAAGAGTATACAAATACAAACTAATCAAAGAATCATTAAATTATCCCTTAATCCAAATTTAGTTATAGTCAACAGGGGTGGAGCTAGAGTGCCCGAGCGGGTTCAGCTGAACCCGTAGCTTTGGTTCGAACCATGTATCTGTCTTAAAAAATTCACTGTATATATATAAATTAATAATTTAGAACCGAGTAGCTTAAAACGATTAGAATCCCGAACCCATAAACTTGAAATACTCGCTCTCCGCCTCTGATAGTCAAGTATATGGATCTATAAATAATAAATTAGTTGTATCCAGCTCTTCATAGTTCAACTACTATTAAATATGGAATAATAATATTCTTTAAAACTTAACTTCTCTTACATAATTCTCTAACAAGTCCTTGTTTTCTATATAAAGTTTCTTCCTTTCGAGTTTTAAACATCAATAACAGTAATTATCTACAGGAAAATTTAAGATTTTTTTCAAATAAATTTGATGATATCGTGATACCCTTTTCTTTTCTTGGTACCTCTATGCACAAAAGTGTTACAGTACTAACTAATCATAGCAATGAAACTCCAAAATAAAAACAAAGGGAAATGAAGAGTAAGAGAATTGAGGTGATAGAAGGGACTAACCAGATTGAAGAATGAACCCAACAACTCAAAACTAGAGAAACTCAACAGAAAAAGCCTTATTTGCTTTTGATCAAGAAGATAATTCTGTTTCTTTGGTTTTTTGGTTTGCCCCACCCCACCATGTGTTTTATTTTATCCCGTCAGTCCCAATTTAAATGAAAATTTTCATTTTTTGTCTGACGAAAAGAAAAATATCTTCATATATTTTGGAAAAAATTAATTTTAAAAGTTTTCATTGTCTTCTTAAAATTAATTTTTAAAATTGAAAAGGAGCTTTAGAGTAATGGTAAAATTATTTTTGTGTGACCTACAAGTTACCAATTTGAGCCGTAGAAGCAGCTATTAATGCTTGCATTAAGTTAGACTATCCATATTACCACTTCTTCAAATTCGTGAACGCATAATATCTTGTGCACCGCGCTGCTACTTCTTTTCTTAATAAAATAATTTTGTGGTAGTAGTAATATTTAAATATTAATTTAGGGTATAAATTTTAAAAAAATTATGTATTTTATATTAAATATTAAATATTATCACATTAATTAGGACGAAAAAAATATGAGGCAGTTGGAAGTGGGGAGGGGGTTTCTGAGGGGGGGGGGGGAGTTGTTTGATTGTTTGTTGGGGATTGGAGAATATGAACTAATTGTGTGTTAGCGTTTGCATTGGAAACAGAACCAAATAAGAGAAACGTGAGAAAGGTAAACAAATATTAAAAGCTTGCATACGTGGACTGAATCAGTGAATATACCGACAGAGTAGCAGTCAGAATTAAATTGCCATTTGTTTGTATTTAATACACTAACAACCCCTCCTTAATTCTCGTTTTTGGCACATTTAATTCTCACTAATATTTTAAACCATTTTTATTTTTATTTTTTGGAACTTTTAGATTTGAAAATTTTGAGAATCTGACATTAAATTTTTTTAAAGAAAATTTTAGTTTTAGTTTACAAAATATAGCTCAACGATAATTATTGCAATAACTCAAAATATTGAATTCGCAAACTCAAAAATTCCAATTGTTCAATCAATAACACCAAACTTTGCATTGTCCACTACTAGTATTGTTAGTTTATATGACTCCACCAAACTATAGAGTACCTGGTCCTATATGAGATGATGCTGAGAATGCTATGAATACTGGAAGTAAAGAGGACAAGGGATTTTTACGTGGAAAAATCTCACACAAGGGGATCAAAAAACCACGACCTACTCTTGTAGGCTTTTAACTTCACTAACTTGCAATCTCCCTATTACAAGCCACTTTACAATAACCTTATTGCAAAGACTTCAACTAACTTGTGATGCTCTCATCACAAGCCACTCTATAACTATCCTAGTTACAAGGGCTTTGACTAACTTGTGATGTTTCCACTCTCCGGTTACAAAGGATTTTGCTTATGACTAAACCTAGCCACAACATAAACTCAGGGAGTTTACGAATTTTGGTTTGTTCCTAAGACAAAGCTTCTAAGAAAACAAACTAGGAAATACAATGATGAGCAAATAACAAGATTACAACTCAACTACGGATGTACATAAACTCATTAAGAAACTGATCCTTAGTGGAGTTGTCTTCTTGTTCTTGACACACCAGTGACTTCAATGCAAGATGAACGCTGTTATGCTTGAGAGAATATCATTGAATGCACACCGGTGTTGTGTCTTGCACCAGGTTTTATATTACAAAAGATATCACAATGGGTAGTGATGTCAATTCTTGATGTACGCTTCTTCCCAGTGAGAAGTGACTGTTGCACTGTCTGCACAGTCACTTTTGTGCAGTTGCGTTCCAGCTGGATAGTGGACTTGTACTTCTGTCAGAGAACACAAATGGACCAGGTCCCAGTTGTGTTCCTCTTCTGTAAAATTTGCGATATAGTCACTGTCCACTGTTACGTTCCAGCTGTTCAGTTAACTTGTACTTCTACCAGGGAACCTTAGAGACTAGGTCCCTGTTGTGTTCCTCTTTGTAATGATTGCGAGCAGTTACAGACTTGTAAATCTGTCAGAGAACTCTAAGGGACCGAGTCACCAGGTCCCTGTTGTGTTCCTCCCTGAGGTCGTTCATGGATCAGGACAGTTGAAATGTAGGTCTGGTTCTCTATCTGGTTCTTCACGACAGTTTGTTAGATCATCAAAACATCAGAAGCATAAGGCAAAGACATTGAGAACCCATCAATTTTCCCCTTTTTGATGATGACAAACTTAGGCGTGGATGATATTATTTGATTAGAGCAAACAACCAGATAAACCAGGACTACGTAAGTCTACGCAAGTTCCCCCTTAATCTCTATGCAAGTTCCCCCTTAATCTCAGGTCCCTTAATCAATCTTCCCCCTTTTGGCATCATTAAAAAGCAACGCTATCAGATAATCAGCATAAAGAAGTCTAACGCAGCTAACTCATGCCACATATGTGCACACATCATGACAGAAATGAGAAGCCAGAGGAAAACAACAATGTACATACAAAAAGAGGAGCTGTTTCATTACTATTAACAATGGACTAAGCAAGACATGAGAAATAATGGTGAATTCCAGCATGCCATCACAAAAATAAGGCAAACAGAAAGAAAGCAACAGCCACAAAGTGTTAGAGCAAAAATAGCTGGACATGAATAGGATCCTAGGGGGCACTAGAAGAAGAAGGCTTGGAAGAAGAGGCAGCAATGGTTTGGAGAACCAGGTCCAGTCGAGCATTTGCAGTCAGTTGTTCTTCAAGTAATTGTGCCTGAAGTTTATCATTCTCCTTTGTCAGTCGGGCAACTGCTTCATTAACAAAATCAGGTCCTTTACTTGCTTGACTGAGCTGAGTCTCCAGTATGGCATTTTGAGCCCTCAACCTTTTGATCTCTTCAGAAGCTACATTTTGAGCGTTGATCAGCTGAGAAATGGTCGAGATGCTTCCACCAACTCTTTCTACACATTCACATTCTTCTAAGGTTGTCTTAGAAAAGGTTTGCTTGCGTGTGCCCATTCTGGGATTCCCCAAGGGGACCTTGTAGAATCTGAACACTTGAGTGAGGAAAAATCCATATGGTAACCCATGATTTCCACCTTTAACGTTTGCCACCTTTTGCATGTGGTCTATCATGATTGCAGGCAGATTGATTGGGACAAACTCATCAAGCGATTCCATTAAGACCATATCCGAGTTTTCAGCAGTAGACCTCCTCTCAGAACAAGGTAAGAGTACCTTATTGACCAATTCAAAGAGAAGCTGATATTCAGGAAGTAATACCTTCTTATGCACCTGTTCCCCCTGCTGAATAGCTTGCTCTTTCATGATTGCTTTCCTAAAGTTGACACCATAAACACCTTTGACTGAGGACATCCCTTCACATGGGATTCTGAGAATCTTTCCCAACGCTGAAGCATCGAGTACAATGTCTACTCCATTTACTAGCTCACAAATGTGATCCCTCTCAACGGTGAAGAGAGATGCGTAGAAGCTCTGCACTACATCTTCGTACACCAGAGGCATGCTTTCCTGAATCAAGTGCTCCCATTGCTGAAACTCAACAATTTCCAGAATTTGTCTCATACCTGCCATCTCTGAAATTGCTGGGTCAAATGTACGACCCCACAAGACCTTTTGAGTTCTTAGTCTCTGCTGCCAAAGACCTCTATCACTGGACATTGTACTCAGAGTAACAGGTTCTCTAACTGTCTCCCGTTTTCGTTTTCTAGATCTTTCAACAGATTTTCCTTTCCTGTTTGCTAACCCCTCAGTATCATCTTCAGATATGGCTTTCTCTACTTGACTCCTTTTAGATTTGTTGCTGCCCTTTACTAATGCACCATTTTGTTTCTCGATAGTTTTATCAAAAGCTTTATCCACACATTTTTAAGCTTTCATAGGTTGATCCACTAAGGAACCAGGTGCCTTTGGAGCATTTTTGTCAGTCCCACTATCCGAAACACTCTTGTCAGTAATAAATTCCCCATGATTCATCGACCTCTTTTTCCTTGTCTTGACACTCCTACTATTTTTCTGTACTATAAACTCACAACTCTCTTTCTGCTGTGACCTGATAGTGGGTGCCCTCGGAAAGGATTCTAAGGTCTTAGGGTGATCAAGAGAAGCAGAAGTATGTTTACCTGGAGAAGAATCAGGTGCTTCAACTGGTATTGCTGGAAGTGTCTGATGAGTCAGAGACTCGAAGAATGCTATGGTTCTTGCATTGCCAAGGAAAGGAGTTTCTTCCCCCTGATACTCAGATGAGAGATATGCTCCTTCATTTATCAGACTCTCAGCAGCGATAGCCATGATGTTATACGTTGCTTCCTTTTCTGGTGACTCTGTGAGTGTCACCAAGTCCATCATTAGGGAGTTCAGATACTGATCAGGATCATCCTGAGAGACTTTTGATGCTTGAGAAGGAAAAGCTACTGAGTGCTCCTTGATGAGGTCAGAGGAGTGATGAAACATAGGGTTTTCAGTGTGTGGAAGGAAAACAGGGTTTGTCAGAAAAGGAAATACTATAGGAATAGAGGAGGAACCAGTTGTAGATACACTAGTGTTGGAAGGAGTGAAATAGTGAATCTTTGGGGATGATTTTAAGGGTGATAGGGAAGTAGGTGTGGTACATGGACCCTGATGCCCGAACAAATTTTGAAAAAAAAGGTTTTGACAGCTCTTCTTTCGCAGTTCATAACTGCACTTTTAGCTTCTATGATCATCCTGAGTGTTTACCTGCAATGGTATCGATGTGAGTTAAGCTTGGTCAGAAAACACTTTAGCTAATTTATTCTGAGAGTGTCCTGTATAGCCAACAGATGGAGAGTCAGGTTCTCCATTAGATTCTCATAACCCTGTCTTCTCCTTGTTTCTTCCAGAATATTCTCCACACAAGGATTTGACGAAGATGTCTGGGGTTTGGTCTTTCGTTCTGCAAGACTCTCGAAGTTAATGCCACCCCTCCATGTGCTTGGTTCTCTTGTTCTGCAGTCTTCAGTTGTTGATGAGGCAATCAGGTTTTGCTTCCTTGTTCCCAAAGGGGTGAGACATGATCATGACAAGTGAACTACTCCATAGGTGCTCTTTTTCTGTATTCAGGCTAACCTGCATAGTTAACCAATAGCTTACTGAACAAGATTAAGCTGTTACCAGGTTCTGTGTTGCCTCAAGATAACTCAAGGCTTCTATTGACAGCATTTAAGTATGATTCCTTGGGACTTGAGCTTGGATTCTATTCCTCAAATGGAAACACAGAAGGGACCTGAAAGACACAGATTTCCGATTTCTCATTTACGTTCAGAATGGAGGGAAGTGATTGTTTTATCAGGTGGATGGGAATTTTGAGTTTCCAGTTTGAGACTGAAGTTTGTTTTGTAGGGAACTTGGGAGGTTAACTTGATTCTCCTCTGTTCTTTGTTCTGCTGCTTGTGGACCGCCATGAGCTGCATCTCCTCTCTCTCTTCATCCTCAATAGCAGTGAGTGAAGTACCTGGTTCCATGTGAGTGGTGGAGAATGGTGTTGCATTGTCTTCCACGTGTTTCCTTCATCATTGGAGGAAGGTGTTTCGTTGAATAGCATATGAATACTCCCTTAACTCAGTATGCCCCTTTTGTTGTAGACTTTGTGGCCTTTGATTCAGGATGGACCTGATCATACACCTGTTCACTAAGTAGGGAATTAGCATTTCCTGCTTTTGCCTAGAAGCTCTTGGCGATGTTCAATTTTGTCCCGTGGTCGGATCTAATTTGGTCTCCTTCCATTTTGTCTTCACTTGAATCCTCTTGATAAGGTCCATTCATACTTCAAGAGCCCCCTCCTTTGTTTTGCGAACTAGTGTCCAGGTGAATCTTGAGTTTGGCAGACTACGAACCAGGTTCTTCTGCATCAATTTATTCAAAAGTGAGAGCTTTGTATACACCAATCCTTCATGCCAATGATTCCGACTTCGCCCATCTCATACCACCAGCTTATGGAAATTCATAGTCAACAAAGTAGATGTTCTTATTTCCTTTGTTCGCTGAGACCACTTGGCCAGTTATCAGATTGGTAACTGTGCACACTTCTTGATAAGAGCTCTACTTCGTTCCTTCTATCACAGATTTGAGAGACACTCAGGAGACTGTACTTTGGATCATTCACATAGTACACGTTCCCAACTGAGTTCCAGAGTGCCAAAGACCCTTTCCAACTTTTCATTTACCGAGAATGTACCCTCTACTTCCTTTTTCTTTGAGGATACATTCCCTTCCTGCAGGGCTTTCAGTGAGAAGAATTTCAAGATGCCTTCAGTCACATGATTTAGGCATCCAAGTCCATAGTTCATTTCAGTCTGCTTCCTCTCACTGTTCCCTGCACATGCAAATCATGGGTTAGATTTAGGAACCCAAACTAGTTTGGGTCCCTTGTTATGAGAGAAAGGATGAATAAGGGTTTTCCTAGTCCATGCAGGCAACATCCGTTTCTTGCGAGTGGTACCTGGTCCCTTATTAGTAGTCACTTTATCAGTAAACACTTTGTTTTTCTGAACAGACTGAACCCTGGCCTGGCAATTTTCTTTAAAGTGCCCATTGTTCCCACAGTGGGTACATAGCCAGTTATCAGGGACAATGACATACTTGCTGTGTGGGTTGTAAGGATTTTTCTCCCTTTGAAACCCGATGCCCTGCCTGTTTCCACTGTTGTTGAGATACATGGCAGTGACACCATCTGAGGGCCAGGTCTACTTCAGAGACTTCTCAAGATCCATTCTTACTTTCTCCAATTCTGCTTGAAGTTGTTGATTTTTCTCGAGTTCACTACATAGACTGGTTTTTACAGCATTCAATTCCTTTTCAAGATTGATGTGTGTCTCACTAGCTACTCCCTTCCCTTTCCCAAGCATCACATTCCTATTTTCTCTATTGAGCCTTTCAATGGTTTCCTCTAGATCGGTGCATATCACTAAAAGTTCGTCCCTCTCTTGCTCACTGTTTGTATTTTTTTATTCTAAGGTGTGTTTCTCGTTGTTAAGACCTTCTATTGTTTCTTTTAGATCAACAACTACTACAATCAGGTCGTCTCTCTCATTTTCCACACTATTTATTCTTTCATTCAAAGCCTTCTTTTCTTTTTCAAGATTAGCTATGGTCTCATCTCGGTCCACTACACAAACAACCAGATCATCTCTAGATTGTTCGGCTTCTCCTAGTTCTATGGTCAGGATCTCCTTATCATTAACAAGGCTATAATAGACATCAATTAAGACATTTGCTGACGACCTTAGCTTCTTGGAAGAGTAGGATTTCAGATTTCTCTGAACATCCCTAAAGTTTACCTCACTGTCTTCATCATCTTCATCATCATCAAACTGAGCCATCAGCGCGAACAATGAATCATACTTCATTGCTCCAGTTTCCACTGCCATCATGGAACTGTTTTCCGCATCTGGTTCCCCTTCGAATTCACTCGAAGAGTCTCCCCAAGCAGCAAGAGCCTGATTAACAATATTGTCAGCAGCACTTTTTCGGTTGAATCACTTGTCTGGAACCAGGTTCCTTTTTGCTGTTTTGTCTGGATTTTGTTTGTATTGCTCCAGTTTCGCGAGTGGGCAGTCTTTGATGAAATGCCCTGGCTTCCCACATCTGTGACAGAGATCATTGTTCCTTGCTTTACTTGAACTGCCCCACTTTGGTATACCACCATTTTTTCGAACCATCTTTTGAAATCTCTTAGTAAGATATGCCATATCACTATCTTCATCACTTGAGTCACTGCTTTCCGCTTTGAGTACCAGGTTCTTCTCCTTCTTAGGCTCTCTTCTTTCGCTGTCTTTCTTTCTTTTCATCTCGTATGTCTTTAGATTACCAATCAACTCATCCATGGTCAGAGTTTGTAGATTTTTAGCTTCAGTGATAGCATTTACCTTACTTTCCCAAGACCCAGGTAGGATACTGAGGATTTTCCTTACAAGCTTGTTTCTGGGAATGACATCTCCAAGTGAATGAAGCTCATTTATGATGGAGGTGAATCTAGTGTGCATATCTTGTATAGATTCATCATCCTTTATCCTAAAGAGCTCATATTCTATGATGAGCATGTCAATCTTGGATTGTTTGAACTGAGTGGTTCCTTCGTGAGCGGTTTGCAACGTCTCCCATATTTCTTTGGCAGTGTCACAAGCTTAGACTCAGTTGTACTCATCAGGTCCTATGCCACACATCAAGATTTTCTTTGCACGATAGTTCTTTTCTACAGCTTTTCTGTCAATGTCGTTGTACTCTTTTCTGCATTTCGGCACCATTTGTCCTGTTTCTTCAATCTTCTTCATGGGGACATGTGGACCATCACAGATGATGTCCCACAGTTCTGAATCTTCTGCCATCATAAAATCATGCATGCGGGTCTTCCACCAGCCATAGTACTACCATTGAACGTGGGAGGTCTGTATGTTGACTGTCCTTCCTCAAAGTTGGGTGGAGCAGCATGAGGATCCTTCCTAGGTGTTAGCCTGATAGGAGGAACCTGCTCTGATACCAATTGTTAGTTTATATGAGTCCACCAAACTATAGAGTACCTGGTCCTATATGAGATGATGCTGAGAATGCTATGAATACTGGAAGTAAAGAGGACAAGGGATTTTTACGTGGAAAAATCTCACACAAGGGGATCAAAAAACCACGACCTACTCTTGCAGGCTTTTAACTTCACTAACTTGCAATCTCCCTATTACAAGCCACTTTACAATAACCCTATTGCAAAGACTTCAACTAACTTGTGATGCTCTCATCACAAGCCACTCTATAACTATCCTAGTTACAAAGGCTTTGACTTATGACTATTCCTAGTCACAACATAAACTTGGAAGTTTACGAATTTTGGTTTGTTCCTAAGACAAAGCTTCTAAGAAAGCAAACTAGGAAATACAATGAAGAGCAAATAACAAGATTACAACTCAACTACGGATGTACATAAACTCATTAAGAAACTGATCCTTAGTGGAGTTGTCTTCTTGTTCTTGACACACCAGTGACTTCAATGCAGGATGAACACTGTTATGCTTGAGAGAATATCACTGAATGCACACCGGTGTTGTGTCTTGCACCAGGTATTTATATTACAAAAGATATCACAATGGGTAGTGATGTCAATTCTTGATGTACGCTTCTTCCCAGTGAAAAGTGACTGCTGCACTGTCTGCAGAGTCACTTTTGTGCAGTTGCGTTCCAGCTGGATAGTGGACTTGTACTTCTGTCAGAGAACACAAATGGGCCAGGTCCCAGTTGTGTTCTTCTTCTGTAACATTTGCGATATATTCACTTTCCACTGTTACGTTCCAGCTGTTCAGTTAACTTGTACTTCTGCCCGGGAACCTTAGAGATTAGCTCCATGTTGTGTTCCTCTTTGTAATGATTGCGAGCAGTCACAGACTTGTAAATCTGTCAGAGAACTCTAAGGGACCGAGTCACCAGGTCCCTGTTGTGTTCCTCCCTGAGGTCGTTCATGGATCAGGACAGTTGACATGTAGGTCAGGTTCTCTATCTGGTTCTTCACGACAAGTTTGTTAGATCATCAAAACATCAGAAGCATAAGGCAAAGCATTGAGAACCCATCAAGTATACTCTTTTGTTCTCATTTAATTGTCATGTCTTGGTTCTCGAGAGTCATACTATATGAATTTTAATCAATATTATAATAAAAACAAATTAAAGTGTTTTTCGTATAGTTTCCAAATATTTATATTATAATTTTCAAATATTAAGATATTTTAATTCAATTTAATTTTAAAAATTAGTCAAATTAACTATTAAGTAGCAAAACGTGACAAATGGGAATGGAGGAATTATTCTTTTATAGTAGTAGAGTATTATTCTTGTGAAGTTGAAAAAAAAAAAGATATTCTTTTATCGGGTGTCCTAGCCATGATTTCACTTTTTTCAGTTTCTAAAAACTAAAGAACTTTTTTTTCTGTAACATATATTGTGAAGAAAAAAAGGTTTCCGAAATTTTTTCAGTCTGAAAAAATTAAAAAAATTTCAAAAAAAACATATTTCACTTACTTATGAATCAAACGAATATAAAACACACGTTTGATAACTTGTAAAATATAAAGATCTTAATCAACGAATTTAATAAATTTTCTTCACAATATATGTTGACTATTGTTTATCTCGAAAAATACGAGTAACAATTAAATTTGATTTGTGGTTTTAAAGATATGTGATTTAGTTCAATACCAATTAAGAATCAAGAAATATGAAGTAGAAATGGAAGATAGAAGTGAATCAAACCAATGTTGCTTAGCAGTAGTGACCTCGAGATGATGACCTCGAGGTGGCTTAGGGCAGTAAGAACAATTAAATAGAGAAATCAAAGTAAGAATAATTGAGCTAAGGGACTTTTCTGATGAATAGTAGACAAAAAGTAGAGAGTATATTCTTTGCTCAGTCAAAAGGTGATCTTACAAATGATTGGGGTTCCCCTTTTTATAACAGGGGAATCCCAAATAGGAATATTTCTATTTACAATAGGGAATATTCTTTTTACAACTATCTTAACCGCCTAGTACGGAGATGTATGATCCTATTCTGGAATTTGCGCCATGATTTCAGGGACGTGGCAGAAATCTAGCTTGCTCCGGTACAAATCCATAACGGTATTATTTCAAGGTCGAGCACACTTGGCCTCGGTATTCCTCGAACTTCTGTTTCCGGGCATTACGTTCTTTCTTCGAGCTCAAGCCTGGTCCACCGGCTTCGAACTCAATCCCTCCTGAACTTAGACCTAGGGCGGGACCTTGAGCTTCTGCACCGGGAGCATATGATTTTGGCCGTATACAACTATATATTGTCATAGTTTCGCTAATAAACGTAAATTCACCAAAATCAATCTTCCTTTTATTTTGACTAATAATTTATCACATTCTGAAAATCAGAACGAATATTTCATAAAAGGACAGAAAGTTCTTATCATACTGTTCAGGTGAGAATCATGTGGATATTATAGATAGACTTTGAAAGAAATATCAAGTCTAATGTTGCCACGATTTTATCTTTTTCTTTTTTCTTTAAAAGATGTGGATGTGAGAGATTGTTAAATCTTTTACCCTTAATTAAAGTTCTCGACTTTAAATTATAAGAATGAAAAACTTTTAATTAGGAAATAAATTTCTCTTAGAAGCTTATCTCAAGTCATATTAGCCGGGCACCTTTGGATACCATAAGATTAACTCCTGTTTAGCCATAACTTTTTTTTTTTTATAAATATTTTTAATATTATTTGTTAAGTAAAATGCATGTCCAAATACAATTTTTAACTTCAAAAAATTATTTTTCATTTCATTTTTAAAAACACTATTTTCAAGTATCAGCCAAATCTATGTCCAAACGCTAATAAAAGAATATATAACCATCAAACATAATCCAATCAATGCATATCTGATAAATTTTCACACTATAAAGGTGATTTATTTTCTAATTCAAGTGTACAGCTTGGTAATTTCACAACACTGTACAATTTCCTCTGTCTACATCTTACCTAATAGACAAGTCCAATGCTAGCTAAGGAAAAAAACACAAAAAGGAAAATCCCAAATGATATGGGGACAAAGTTTTGGGAGCTTTATATTAAAGCTCAAGAAGACTAAATTATTCTTTACCCTTAATCAAAGGTTTCGGGTTCGAGCTCTGCAAAAAAAACTACTAGTCGCGAGGGTTTTCCTCTTTAATAGGTCTTACGCTAGACGAATCCAGTTAAGCCGGTCTCCAATACAAATATCGTACACCGGATGGAAAAAAAAAAGTAAAATCAGTCACTGATGCTTAAGCCAGGTAGGTTGCCTATATTAACACTCCTTTAGGGGTACGGCTTTTCCCCGTATCTCGTGTGGACGTAAAATACTTTGTGCACCGGACTGTCCTTTTTACGCATAAACAACTTCAAGAAGACTCTGCTGGACCAGCGCAAACTGGTGGAATCTGTTTGCCTATAAAACTTGGGTCAACATTCTGGCAAGTAGACTTGGCTGGCCCTTCATTTCCATTATAGGTTATGTCAATATCTCCAACTTCTACACCTTCACATGGCACACCTTTACTACAATTAATTTGTATAGCATCTTGAGTTCTTGATGTTCCTCTTATGTTCTTGAAACTCACTTTGCTAATCTTCACTTGTGATGGCAACTGCAAATTAAATCAATCAAAATAGAAGGTGCATTTAGCCAACCGTAACGTGCACAAGATTTCATGCAAATGACATCAATCTATGGTCAGCATCTCCCACCTACAACTCCAGAGTTGTAGGTTCGAGTCACCAAAAAAAC
>NW_017671388.1:208361-208512 GCF_001879085.1 Nicotiana attenuata
AAATTATAAAAAAAAGGTACAACCCAATTTACTTTAAGGTTTTTGTTGTTCTAATATATATTTATTTTCAAACAATGTCAGTCTATTATATACTATATAAGAAAAATCTTTTGTGAAGCGGGTGGGATGACCCCCTCCCCCCCCCCCCCCC
>NW_017671388.1:208532-212753 GCF_001879085.1 Nicotiana attenuata
ATGTCTCGGCCACTGATTTTTTTATATAGTCATCGACTCTGCTTATGGGTAAAGTATAGTCGATCATAACTCCGAATAACAAGGAGGAAGATTGCGTTAGGCTGAAATAGCGAAGTTAAAGATAAGGTACTTACATCTTTCTTGCACTGATTATAAGGGCAATAGAGTTGATCAATAACAACAGGATTGCTAACATTTTGCACAATAATATCCTCATAGTGCAAATCTCTAACAACACCATTATGTGAAGCTGGCCATGTTTTCACCCTCACACCATTGTCAGTGTCAATAAATGTACAATTTTGCACAAAAACTCCAACCACAGGCAATTCTCCTGGAGTTTTTCCAAGGCTACCAACACTAATTCCATGGCCAGGTCCACATGTTACATTTGTTATGTACATTTGTTGAATTCCATCACCAATTGAAATGCAATCATCTCCTGTACCAATTTGTGAATTTGTAATGTTGAGTCCTCTTGATCTTGCAACATGAATACCATCTGTGTTTAGGCTTTGTGCTGGAGCCTTTATGTTAACTCCAATGAAAGTTAAGTTCTTGCACCCTAACACATTAATGTGGAATAATTTGCTGTCCAATGAAGTTATGTCTCTGATTATGGAATTTGTTAGGAAGTTGAAGCTCAAATTCTGCACAACCAAAAAAAAAAGAAATGAAAGATGGAATCGGGTTGAAAAGTCTACACTTTCTTAAAACTCAGGTTTTCAAATGTATTTGGTATGACAGGAGTCATTTTCGGTAAAAGTTGATTTTCAGAAAATATGACAAATATTTTCTCTATAAAATGTTTCCTGGCCATGTTTGGTTGGTGAATTAAAAATATTACTTATATTAAAGATTAATAATAACATTTAATTAGCCATTAGTTGGAGGAAATAAAAAATATGAAATTAAAAGTACTTAAGATAGTTATAAAAAAATGACTTCAGCTTAAAGTAAAGACAGTCCATTTAACACCAGAAAATGGCTTTTCTTTAAAAATAATAATAAATTTTTTTTTCTAATAATGACTTATGTCATGTCAAGCACGTTCAGAAAAGATACTAAAGATTAATAATAATAATAATAATAATAATAATAATAATAATAATAATAATAATAATAATAATAATAATAATAATAATAATATTTAGATAGGCATTAGTTAGAGGAAATAAATAATATGAAAAATTAAAAGTTAAGATAGTAGTAAGAAAAATGACTTCTGCTCAAAGTAAGCAAAGTCATTTTACCACCAGAAAAATAACCTTTTCTTAAAAAATATGTATATTTTTCTAATAATGACAAACGGGTCGAGAAAAGATGACTTACATTTGGAAGTTTACCGCAGCTTTCTGAATTTTTACAGTCATTTTGTGCCCAACCTTGTTCTCCTTGGCCATCAAAAATTCCACCACCAGATAGTGTGAAATGATCAATATGATTAATAGTTAACCATTCCATATCTTTTTTGAGTTGGCTTGGATTTGGAGGAGCTTTCAAAGTGGCTTGAATTTCAAGTTCTATAGGAGCTTTGCAATTACCTTCTAGTCTCACTTGATTCATCAAATATATGCCTTTTGGGATCACAACTTTACTTGGAATTTTCGAGTTGCATGCCTCCTTAAATGCACTTAATAGAGCCTATAATTGTTTTTCAAACAACCAAAAAGATGAAACGTAAATGAGTAATTAGTAGCTTTGACCACATGCAACCAAGATTAGAAAAGTTTAGCATACTATATTTCTTCCTACGTTCGTACTCTCAAAAAAATACTTCACACCTGTATCGGATCCTCAGAAAATATACAATTTTTGGAGGATCTGACATGCATCCAACGGCATTTTGAAGAGTACAAAAATGGCAGTCCGATGCACAAGGCATCTCACGTTCACGCAGAGTCCAGGGAAGGGCCGCACCCCAAGAGGTGTGATGTAGACAACCACGCACTCTCATGCAAACATTAGTGGTTGCTTCCACGACTCCAACCTGTGACCTATTAGGTTATACAGAGACATTTTGAAGAGTACGAGCAACGTAAATTTTATGAGTAAAAACTTTGTCACGGCGAACGAATTCGACAGAATTCACTATTTCTAGATCAGACATATAATGAGCACGTCCTAATGATTCCAAATTCTGGATTCGCCACTGAAACTACATATATCCACTAGTTGTATTATTTGAGATAAATGGTAGAGGTAAAATAGTTAGATTTACCTTGCTAATATCTTCATTGCTATCAGGCTTTGCACCAAATTTAGTCACGTCAAAAACTGCAGGTTGAGATTCTCCTAGGTGCACTAGAAATAGAAGTGCAAATGCAAATGGTAATTTGAAGTTAAAATACATCTTGTTCATTATAAGATATTTCTTCTGTTTCTATATATATCTTTTGGATAATTTATTGTGTTTGAAAGGTAACTGAATGCTTGAAGCACTTTTATAGTGTCATAAAGAAGAATTTGACACCATTAAAATTTTCAAACCAGCTTTTATGTCAACCATTTGTTTGAGATTAATTGGTTTCAATTTAGTGGTTTATCTTATTTCTGTTTTGTTATTCTCTTAATACATTTTTTATCTTGTCTTATAATGAAGACCCTAATTAAAGACCACTAAAGCAAATTGTCATTGAGCTTAAAAATCTCAAAATTGTGGTAAATGTAATCGAAACTTTAGTATTCTAGTTCTTATTGTTGGGGAATTATGAGGAAACTCTCGTGTTCTTTTCTTTTTTTTTTTTTTGTTAAAAGGAACCGCGCCACTACCTTTTGGGTACGCATAGGGTAAACCTCGATCTTATATAATAGCTCGCAAAGCACATAAGAAGATAAACCGCACTAGGCAAGCCCATGCGACAGACTTGCGTATTTTATTAATTAGGCTATTAATTATGTACTTTCTTTGGTCTTACATATTAGTCGTTTAGGCAAATTTGATTCAAAATATATGATGTTTCTAATATTTGATATATAGAATAGGTGAAAGAAAATTGTTACCAAACTCCAAGTTAACTGGAATTTACTACGTCACCAAATCAACAAACGCTTAACTCTAAAATTTGATCCATAGTAATGAATGGAATAATTATAAATTTCTCTGTAAGAATTATAAATCATAGAGAAACCACGTAAAGGAAGGGGAGCCTTGGCGTAACTTGTAAAGTTGATTTCATGTGACCAGGAGGTCACAGGTTCGAGCCGTGAAAATAGCATTGATAATAGGTGAATTTGACTATAATCACGCACCAAATAATCACCTTCTTGTGAACTTTTAATGTGGAAAATGACAACAAAATGCTCTTATTAGTGCTTTACATGATTTGCAGGTGATATAGGTGTAAGGAAGGCTAAGGGGCGGTTTTGGAGTCAACTATTGATGAAAAGAGGCTAATTGTTGAATTTCCCAAGTAACCCATTCAAAACAGGCCAAAATGCCCGGGTACAAGTTCCACCGCGGTTCTACCGCGACCGCGGTGAAACCGCGGTGGAAGGCAGTCTCTGAAGGTTGAAGATTCCGCGAAGGCGTTTGACCGCGGTTCTACCGCGACCGCGGTAGAACCGCGGTGGGCACAGTAAACTTCGGGGACTTAAGTGTAAAATACGGGATTTTTAGACCTAAACCCTATTTAAAACGCTAGACTTCGCCCAAGAGAGGCAGCTATTAAATTCTAAGGGTTCTTAGCAAGAAAAACAATTGTGAGAAAGTACTCTAAACATCTTTCTTCTTTTCTTTTGATTTTATGATGAATTCAAGCTTAGTTTATTCTCCATAGTCATGAGTAGCTAAATTCCTTGTCTAAGGCTTTGATGGACCCTATTGAGTGATGAACTTCTTGTTTATGTGAATACAAATTGCTAGTTAAATCTTTATTTGTTCAACTTCGTGTTCGTTGTAGTTAATTGACAGGATCCTCAATTAGCTGTGCCTATTTAGTGTGCATAACTTGGAAAAGAGTGCATATTTAGGGTATTGTTGAACAACACCACTCCTAGATTATTAGAGGAATCTATAATTGCGGGTTTAAAGGCGGGATTAGGAATAACGAAGCCTTGGGTGCAATTTAAATTGAATTGTGCGAATTTAAGCAAGCTAGTGTATCTCGGGAGAGTGCAATAGTAGATTACTGTGATTACGTCGGGAGAGATTTGCGGTAAGATTAGCGTTCATGATTGATAGAGTATGTGTGGTAATTTAGTATGAGCATAAACAGAAGG
>NW_017671388.1:221098-250815 GCF_001879085.1 Nicotiana attenuata
AAGACTCAAGAACCCTAGTATAGTCAGGTATTGCTTCCAGGACTAAGCCTCCCCTAAAAGCAAACGATACTTGTGCCAGAAGAGGAACATTTCTTAAACTGATAGCCCATACTCTGCCTGTGAAGTCAAGGGACTTCAATTTGGGGGCATCAATAAAAATGACACCAGACTGATTATCTGAGAGTAGAAGCACCAATTGCTCGAGCAACGGGCACTGAGAGATTAAGGTTCCAAACAATGTGTACTCGATTGTAACATTGTATAGCTTAAGGCAAAGTAACCTATCAAATCCTGTGTAGGCTGTCGGATGGTTTATTGAACAATCTTCAAGAGATAGGTGCCTCAAAAGCACACATTTGAAAAATAAAGCAGGCAATTTGTATGATGTCGTCCTATACGGAAATTTAATATTGAGATGTTCAATACCGTTTTCAATGAGAAACCCTAACAACTGTATAAAATAAGAAAATTGCTCCGAATACGGAATTAAGAGGGTAAAGTGTTTAACAGGTCCTCGATGACGGTTCAAAATATGGCGGATTATAGTTTCAAAGTAAGCAGGTTGGTGCATTTTCCAAAGGTTTCGATCAAGAGTTAGTTGTGGAATTCTACACCAAGTATATCTCCATTTCCTTGATAAGATGCTTGTTCTAACAGCATCTTGTAAAGGCATCCGTATAAGAATATGATCAATAACATCATCAGGAAGGTTGCCTAGTATATCCAAAGGTAAAGTTCTAATGCAATTTTTTCTTCTGACTGGAGCCACCATATTAGGCTTACGATTATAGGCAAAACGATAAAGAGTAGGATAAACGAAAGTTAAGATTACGATTATGGAAAAAGAAGAAGAGGAAGAAGCAAGAAACCTGTTGAAATTTTGAAGATGGAGCGCCAAAAGACCATGGGCGGATCAACTCCAAAAGCGAAATTTTGGGGGTATCGATTAAACAATCCCAAGGTAGATATGCATACAGCCCTCATTTAGAATTTCAATGTATATAAATGAACGTCTAAAACGCATCAAAGTTATAATCGGTTCGTTGGTTAAGTAAGCGTATGAATGAGGCAGGCGTCTCGAGATCGAATCTCACCTTTAACAGGGTGTATTCTAATTTTTTCCAATCAAGCCAATAATTTTTTTTTAAAAAAAAAGAGGTTAAACCAGTAGTTACATTTTTTATCTACTATATTTACATTTTGAAAAAAAAAAGGTCAATCCATTATTTACATTTTTTCCATATAAGTCATTACACTAATATGATTGTAGTAAGGTAATTATATCGTTGTAGTTCGTAGTAATGTCGACCGTTTATATAATAGCCGTTCATATTAAGGTCATATGTATCGGTCTATAGCAACCATATATGTCCTTACACTAATATGGTTGTAGTAAGGTAATTATATCGTTGTAGTTCGTAGTAATATCGATCATTTATATAATAGCCGTTTATATTAAGGGCATACGTATCGGCCTATAGCAACCATATAAGTCATTACACTAATATGGTTGTAGCAAGGTAAGTATATCGTTGTGGTTCGTAGTATTGTCGACCGTTTATATAATAGCCGTTTATATTAAGGTCATACGTATCGGCCTATAGCAACCATATAAGTCATTACACTAATATGGTTGTAGTAAGGTAATTATATCGTTGTGGTTCGTAGTTGATAATAGGTGAATTTGACTATAATCACGCACCAAATAATTACCTTCTTGTGAACTTTTAATGTGGAAAATGACAACAAAATGCTCTTATTAGTGCTTTACATGATTTGCAGGTGAAATAGGTGTAAGGAAGGCTAAGGAGCGGTTTTGGAGTCAATTATTGATGAAAAGAGGCTAATTGTTGAATTTCCAAAGTAACCCATTCAAAACAGGCCAAAATGCCCGGGTACAAGTTCCACCGCGGTTCTACCGCGACCGCGGTGAAACCGCGGTGGAAGGCAGTCTCTGAAGGATTGAAGATTCCGCGAAGGCGTTTGACCGCGGTTCTACCGCGACCGCGGTAGAACCGCGGTGGGTACAGTAAACTTCGGGGACTTAAGTGTAAAACACGGGATTTTTAGACCTAAACCCTATTTAAAACGCTAGACTTCGCCCAAAAGAGGCATGTATTGATTTTTTAGGTTTCTTAGCAAGGAAAACAATTGTGAGAAAGTACTCTAAACATCTTTCTTCTTTTCTTTTGATTTTATGATGAATTCAAGCTTATTTTATTTTCCCATAGTCATGAGTAGCTAAATTCCTTGTCTAAGGCTTTGATGGAACCTATTGGGTGATGAACTTCTTGTTTATGTGAATACAAATTGCTAGTTAAATCTTTATTTGTTCAACTTCGTGTTCGTTGTAGTTAATTGATAGGATCCTCAATTAGCTGTGCCTATTTAGTGTGCATAACTTGGAAAAGAGTGCATATTTAGGGTATTGTTGAACAACACCACTCCTAGATTATTAGAGAAATCTATAATTGCGGGTTTAAAGGTGGGATTAGGAATAACGAAGCCTTGGGTGCAATTTAAATTGAATTGTGCGAATTTAAGCAAGCTAGTGTATCTCGGGAGAGTGCAATAGTAGATTACTGTGATTACTCGGGAGAGATTTGCGGTAAGATTAGCGTTCATGATTGATAGAGATGTGTGGGTAAATTTGTATGAGCATAAACAGAAGGGATTTCATCAATAGGGGAAATCATTGCCTTAGCTTTTTTTCATAATTGTTTACAACCCTTCTAATTTAGTTATAGCCTTTTATTTACTTGCAAGTTAGTTATTAAAGAACAATCAACTGAGAATTTGAATATTTGGGAAGCTGGTTCTGAAGACTTGGTGGGTCTGAAGGTAGCAGTTGATAGGTTAACTCTCTGTGGGATTCGACTCCGGACTTGTAAACCGGATTATATTTGCAGCGACCGCATTGTCCTTTTTATAAGGCATAGTTGGGCGTGATCAAGCATCTTGCAGAAATGTAGGGTAAGGTTGCGTGTAATAAACCCTTGTGATCCTACCCTTCCTCGAATCTCACATATAGCGAAAGCTTAGTGCACCAGGCTGCCTCTTTAGAGAAACTACATAAAGGTATAAAAGAAGATATCATTCCAAGGTTAATCCGTAAATCTAATCGAACAAATTGATAATAAAAAACATGAGCTTATAATCTGTTAGAGCTAAAATTAGTAGTGTTAAGTAGTCAAGATGGGCCAGCCCATCTGTAATAATGGGGGCATTTGCATCTATATCCAGTTTTTGGGTCACCTTTTAACTTATACCCGCTTTGCACAAAAAATTGCAAGCGTACCCACTTTTCGAGTAACTTCAGATATACGGGCTTCAAGTAGAAAAAATTTATGTCTGAAGTTTGAACTTCAGAATTTTTTGCCTGAAGTGTAGCCTTATCAAAGCAAAACTTCAGATATTTTTGCTTGAAGTTTGGCCAATCACGCAAACTTCAGTTCATAGTACAAATGGAAAACTTCAGTCCAATAAAACTACAACATGTTTTGGCTGAAGATTTTGCTTTGTAATTGCTGAACTTCAGCATTCTAGGAGCTGAAGTTTTGTTTAGTATTTGCTGAACTTCAGCATTCTAGGACCTGAAGTTTTTGTTTATATTTGTTGAACTTCAGCATTCTTAGAGTTGAACTTCAGCATATGTTCAATGTGTTGAGGTTAAACTCGTCGTCTCTTTCCTTTTTCTTTTGCAATTTGCAGGTTACATCGTCTCATTCATTGTGTTCCTTTCTCCACTGTGAGTCTCCATATACATATTTGTTTTTGAAATGTTCAGTTTATTTTGACTTGTAATCTGACTGACACCATATTTTCCCAATTGCAGGCCCACATTTTATAGGATATACAAGAAGAAATCAATAGAAGGCTATCAATATCAATCCCATATGTGGTTGCACTCTTTGGTTCCATGCTTTGGATATACTATGCTTATGTTCCATGTAATGCAAGTGCCATGTGTTTGAGAGAGAAGAAGAGGAGGAAGAAAGGAGCGCTTAGTAGGAGGAAGAAGAGGAGGCGTATGAAGTTGTCAAAATTAGGGTATAAGTTAAAGAATTTTAAAAATATGGGTATAGGTTAAATGGGGGCGACCAAATAGGGCGCCCCGTTCAATTTTTACGTAATTATGTTATTCTTATTTTGGCCCATTAAGTGAACGGCCCAATTGTATTTGTGTAGATATGAGACCTCTTACAATGTTAGCTGAACAATTTATTTTGGAAATAATACTCTTCACATTTTCTCTCAAATATCGCTCTCTGTACAGCTACATCTTAGGTTCGATCGTCTCTTCATCAATGTCGATTATCTCTAGATTCGCCTGTTAACATGGTATCGGAGCCATGGGATGAGCTAATCGCTGTCGGATATCTGTTGAACGTCGATGAATTTTTTGGTTTACGATTTCGTCGAAGCTGTTCAAGTCTCTGATTGCGGCGGAGATTCACTTTTTTCGGTGACCTACTGTGTTTGAGTCTTCAGTGAACATTTGTGGTTGTTATCTGGTTTGATTTCTGTCAAAGCTTCTGTTTTTTAGATATTTGAGGCAAATTTGGTGATTTGAAACCCTAATTTTGATTTCTATCAAATTCTGCTATACTTTCTTTCGACTGTTGAAGACATATCTAGTAGTTCTGGTGTAACTAATAATTCTATTGTGATACCTTCCTCTCCATTATATCTGCTTCCGCCTGATTCACCTGGTACAATTTTGGTGACCACAACTTCTGATTGCACTGGCTATGGAAGTTGGCGTCGAGGAATGTTGTTAGACCTCTCATGTAAGAATAAACTGGGCTGATCAATGTGACAGTTGCACGACCTAGTTCTACCCCTCCTTTGTTCGAACCTTTGATTAGGTGTAACGATATGGTTGTAGCCTGGATACTAAATAGTTTAGATAGGGAAATTAGGGAGATTGTGATATACACTGAAAGTGCTGAAAAACTTTGGAAGGAGATTGAGCGAAGATTTGGTCAAGCTAGTGGAATTAAGATTTTTCAGATTCGTAAGGAAATTTCCTCCATTACCCAAGGTTCTTCAAGCATTTCATCGTATTTTAACAGAATTAAAAAGCTTTGGGATGGGCTTTCTTTCTCTGTATCATATCCTGATTGTGTTTATGGATGCAGGGGGACCTACCAAAGGTTAGATGAAGAGCAGAAGGTTCATCAATTTTTAATGGGTTTTAATAAATCATATTCCACTATTAGGAGAAACATACTTATGATGAAACCTTTACCTGATGTGGATAGTGTGTACTCGATGCTTATTAATGATGAGAGCCAGTCTAGTGTTCAAGCTAATGTGGCATCTCTTAATTCTGATTTTTGTTGCCTTCTCTACTGATGTTCAGAAGCCATACTCTCAAAGAGTTAATTTTGACTCTCAAAGAGCTGGTTTTGACCCTTCCAGAAAGAACAATATTATTTGTCGACATTGTAAGAAGCCTGGTTATCAGATTGACAAATGCTACAAGCTTCAAAGTTATCCTCCTGGTTTTCAGACTATGTTCAAACGGACTGAAGCATTTGCTCAAGTGTCAGATTCTCAACCCATTGGACACCCTGAAATTCTGCTGGTGATAATAAAATAGTTCAATCTGGTGATGGGAACTCTAGTATAACCAAGGAACAGTTTGATCAATTGTTGAGTCTTCTGCATTCTCAAGCTTCTGGGACATCACAAGTGATCTCTACTGGTTCTGCCAACTTTGCAGGTCCGATAGGTGATCCTAATTTCAAACCTTGTGGCTTGCTTGCTTGCAATTTTTCTAGGGTAGAATATAGCCCTTGGATCATAGATTCAGGGGAAATCCATCACATGACCCCACACTCTTCCTTTCTAAGTGACATTAAGCCTTTAGTCTTACCTTATCTTGTTACTTTACCAAATGGTTATAAGGTAAAGGTGAATTGCACATGTACTCTTACATTGTCTTCTAAAATATCTCTAACTCATGTTCTCTTAGTGCCCTCCTTCCAGTACAATCTCATTTCCCTTGCTCAACTAGTTTTACAACTGAATTGTTTGGCTTATTTCTCCTCTATTGCTTGTATTTTGGAGGGCCCTTCTCTGAAGAAGCCAGTGGCTCTTGGTAGTCTTCAGAATTGGCTCTACATCCTCAATCCTGTAAACCTTGTTGCATATGAGTCTACTTTTCATCATTCATCTGTAAATACCATTACTTCCTCCACTTTGCATGATTTGAATAAGAGCAGTAGTTCTACTTCTAATCTTGCATCTTCTATATCTGTGAATGCTGATGTTTCTTCTGCTATTCAATCTCATGTGTTATCTTTTGACCATTCTTGGCATCTGAGGCTTGGAAACATGCCCTTTAATAAAATGAAGTCTATTCCCTTCTTGTCTGATAAACTGCCAAAGAAACAAACATTTATGTGTCCTATTTGCCCCATGGCTAGGCAACAAAGGCTTACCTTTCCTGAAAGTAAAATACACTCCACTTCTCCTTTTCAACAAATACACATAGATCTTTGGGGACCTTATCACACACAAACATTGATGGGTTCTCAATGTCTTTGCCTTATGCTTCTGATATTTTGATGATCTAACAAACTTATCGTGAAGAACCAGATAGAGAACCTGACCTACATTTCAACTGTCCTGGTCCATGAACGACATCAGGGAGGAACACAACAGGGACCTGGTGACTCGGTCCCTTAGGGTTCTCTGACAGATTTACAAGTTTGTGACTGCTCGCAATCATTACAAAGAGGAACACAACAGGGACCTGGTCTCTTAAGGTTCCCTGGCAGAAGTACAAGTTAACTGAATAGCCGGAACGTATCAGTGGAAAGTGACTATCTCGCAAGTGTTACAGAAGAGGAACACAACTGGAACCTGGTCCGTTAGTGTTCTCTGACAGAAGTACAAGTCCACTATCCAGCTGGAACGCAACAGTCACTTCTCACTGGGAAGAAGCGTACATCAAGAATTGACATCACTATCTTTTGTGATATAACAACCTGGTGCAAGATACAACATTTTTGTGCATTCGGTGATTTTCTCTCAAGCATAACAAGTGTTCATCCAGCATTGAAGTCACTGGTGTGTCAAGAACAAGAAGACAACTCCACTAAGGATCATTTTCTTAATGAGTTTATGTACATCCGTAGTTAAGTTGTAATCTTGTTATTTGCTCTTCATTGTATTTCCTAGTTTGCTTTATTAGAAGCTTTGTCTTAGGAACAAACCAAAATTCGTAAACTTCCAAGTTTATGTTGTGACTAGGAATAGTCATAAGTTTAAAGCCTTTGTAACTAGGATAGTTATAGAGTGGCTTGTGGTGGTGCATCACAAGTTAGTTGAAGTCTTTGCAATCGGGGTATTACAAAATGACTTGTAATAGGGAGATTGCAAGTTAGTAAAGTGAAAAGCCTACAAGAGTAGGCCGTGGTTTTTTGATCCCCTTGTGTGGGATTTTTCCAAGTAAAAATCCCTTGTCTTCTTCACTTCCAGTCTTTATAATTCTCAGCATCATCTCATATAGGACCAGGTACTCTATAGTTTGGTGGACTCATATAAACTAACAAACATATAATGGGTTCAAATACTTTATGACTATTGTGGATGATTTCTCTAGGGCTACCTGGACACTTTTACTATCTTCCAAGAGCAGTGTTTTCACCTTGTTACAGTCCTTTGTGCTAATGATCAAGACTCAATTTGATGCCTTGGTCAAAGTAGCGAGGTCTGATAATGCCTTTGACCTGGGTTCTACACCAAACCCCATGTCCACATACACCACAACAAAATGGTGTTGTGGAGAGAAAACATAAACACCTTCTTCAAAATTTCAGGGCACTTCTATTTCAGTCCAAACTCCCTGTTATGTATTGGGGTGAGTGTATCTTGACTGCCACTTACCTCATAAATTCTCACCTTTGTTAAATAACAAGACTCATTTTGAGTTACTCTATGGTACTGCTCCTTCTGTCACCCACTTTAGGATATGTGGTTGCCTTTGCTTTGCTGCAGTCCCCAAACCATATAGAGATAAATTCAAATCAAGATCCATTCCATCTATTTTTCTTAGTTAAAGTGCTGGGAAAAAGAGTTATAAACTACTGTCATTGTCCAATTCCAGTATTTTCCACTCCAGGGATGTTGTCTTTCATGAAACTGTCTTTCCTTACTCTTCTTCTGATTCTACTCATTTATTTCCTCCTTCTGCTTTCTCCCCCTTTTCAGTCCCTTCTTCCTCTCCCAGTCCCGTTCGTCATCCTGGCCATAGTTGTTCTACTCCTAGTTCTTTTGATCCTTCTTCTTTGCCTATTAGTACTCTTTGTCCTTCCTCTCCTTCTCCCGTTCTTTTTCATATCCGAAAAAGGTTTTTAAGAACTCACAATCCTCCTTCCTACCTTGGTGAATATGTTTGTTCCTCTGCCTCTAGCTTTATGGTTCCTTCACCCTCTGATCTTTGCTTGCAAGAACCACAATTTTACCATCAAGCTGCCTCCAATCCTGCTTGGCATGAGGCTATGATGAAAGAGTTTCGAGCTTTGGAGGCCAACAATACTTGGAATATTCTTCCTCTACCTCCTGGTAAGAAATCCATACCTTGCAAATGGGTCTATAAGATAAAACAGAGGGCTGATGGTTCAGTTGAAAGATACAAAGCTAGGTTGGTGATTAGGCGTGATAATCAGTTAGAAGGGGTAGACTTCAGTGAAACTTTCTCTCCTGTGGTTAAATTGACAACTATAAAATGTCTCCTATCTGTAGCCATTAAAAGGAATTGGGTTATGTACCAACTTGATGTCAAAAATGCTTTCCTCCATGGAGATTTGGATGAAGAGGTATTCATGAAAATCCCTCAAGGATTGACTATTTCCACTTCTACTTTTGTTCATGTTTCTTCATTAGTTTGCAAATTAAATAAGTCCCTTTATGGCCTTAGGCAAGCCTCAAGACACTTTCCTTTGCTCTTCAATCTAAGGGTTTCCAACCTAGCATGAATGATTATTCCCTATTCAAAAAATTAAAATAGCCTCATCTCACTGTAGTAGCTGTTTATGTGGATGATATATTGTTGGTTGGGGATGATGTGTCTGAGTTGACTGCTTTGAAAGAGTTCTTAGATGCTCAGTTTAAGATCAAGGACCTTGGTGAGGTTCATTATTTCCTTGGACTTGAGGTTGTTAAAATGCCTCAAGGATACTTGATCAGTCAACATAAGTTTGCTTTGGATTTGCTCTCTGATATTCAATGTTCTGCGGTTACACCTGTGGTAGCCCCCTTAGACTCCCATGTCAAGTTGTCAGTTAGTTGGGAATTTGCTACCTAATCCCTCTGTCTACAAAAAATTAGTAGGCAAACTTAATTACTTGCAACATACCAGACCTGATCTTTCCTACACAGTACAATATTTGAGTCAGTATATGTCTGCTCCTAGAGTTCCTCATTTGGAGGCTGCTTATCATGTTCTTAGATATGTGGCTGGCACCTCTGATTTGGGTATTATGCTTTCTTGCAATCCTAATTTTTCTTTGCATGATTTTTGTGACTTCTGACTAGGCTAGTTGTGCCGATAGTTGAAAGTTTGTTTCTGGTTTTGTGCGGTTTCGTGGAGGCTGTCCAGTTTCTTGGAAGTCCAAAAAGCAGCCTACTCTTGCTTTGTTCTCTGCTGAAGCAGAGTATAGAGTTCTTCGTTTGTTGGTAGTTGAAGTTACTTGGGTAGTTCGGTTGGTGGGTGAGCTTGGTGTGGATAATCTCAGACCTGTTGCTTTGTACTGCACTAATCAAGCTGCAGTCCATATAGCCAAGAATCCTGTCTTTCACGAGCGGACCAAACATATCAAGGTGGACTGCCATTTTGTACGGGATGCCTTGTCTGCTGGTTTGGTCTCGTTGCATTCTATTTCTACATCTGCTCAACTTGCTGATATATTCACTAAATCTTTGCTTGGTGTGCAACAACAGGCTTTTTTTCCCAAGCTTGGAACGGCCAACCCTTCCAGCTTGCTGGGGGTGTTGGAGCTGAAGTTAGTAGTGTTAAGTAGTCAAGATGGGCCAGCCCATCTGTAATTATGTTATTCTTATTTTGGATCATTAGGTGAATGACCCAATTGTATTTGTGTACATATGAGACCTCTTACAATGTATTATTTGAACAATTCATTTTGGAAATAATACTCTTCACATTGTCTCTCAAATATCTCTCTCTGTACAGCTACGTCTTAGGGTTCGATCATCTCTTTGTCAATGTCGATTATCTCTAGATTCACCAGTTAACACAATCTATAACTGAAATAATAATATTGTTATAGACCAAAACTTACAATTTAGTAATAAGCATGTATGGTAAATTGAAGATGTTTTTTTTGGAGCTATCCTCCTTTATTTGCTTATTTACCCCTCCAAAAGAACTTTGTTGGACTAAATATTCAAGATTAGTCCCTTTATATAACGACTCTCTTTAAATTTATGTCCTTAATATGAAGTTCCTTTTATTAGGCAAAAAAAGAAAAAAGATCGAGTATAAATAAGAGAAATTTTCATAAAGCACTATCTTTTAGTGGTAATTAGCTATCTATAGATACCATTTGTTATATTACGGATTGTAGATACGTTTTATCTTGTTATAAGATGTATTAAATGTATTTAAGCTACTGTATTCATGAATACAGTAGCAAAAATAGGTGCGAATCAGGGAAGTCCAGCTAATCAGTTGTTGTATTCGAGTGTATTCGACTGTATTCATGGCATGAAACATGGGATTACAGCTGGACAGATTATTGTATTCGACTGTATTCACGGTGTGAAACAGGGGATTACACTGTTTTTAAACGGAAAGTGAATCAATTAACATAATAGACTCCTAATATAACTCAACAAACTCAATTATAACACATAAATTTTGTTTTCCAGTTATAAAAAAGATTCTCAACTGAAAAATACCCCAAAAAGATAGCAATCTTCAGAGAAATTATATAATACATCTGAATAGATAAATTATATTAATTTAAAAAAACATATGAATACATTCATGGCATATAGCGAGACAGTGAATACAATGCAATACATAGAATACAGCGGAATACATTGAAATGCAATGAAAAAAGACAGTGAATACAATGAAATACATGGAATACAGCGAGATACATTGAATAACAATTAAAAAAAAAGATAATGAATACAATAAAATACATGAAAATACAGCATGATACGTTGAAAATACATTGAATTATATTAACAAAAAATCAAGTTGCTCAGCCCCAAACTCCGTCGTCTTTGTTCAAGAACAAACCCTAATTTCTGGCGAATCCGCCGTCGAGCAAAAACCCTGAATCTTCAAGTTGCTCAGCCCCAAACTCCATCGTCTTTATTCAAGAACAACTCCAATGTCGTCTCGTCGAAGGGGCCGCGATTCTGACTCGAAACGACCTCCAAATTTGTTTCCTTAGTCAAGGCTTCATAGTCCACCTTTATCGGATCCTTGTAGCAAGAAAAGAACTCACAGAGAACACTCATTTGCTGCTGGGCCTCCGTGTAATGCTATCTTTTGTTTTTAATAGCTTCAGATTCATGCTCAACAGAATTAATAAATTGAGCAGTCCTCGTTACCTCCCAATCATTAAAATTCCTTCTGAAGTTTATGCTCCAAACCTCGTTAGCAATTATACAAAGTGTTGAGAGAGAGAGAGTGGAGAAAAATCTGAAAGAATGAGAGAGAAAAATAATAGAAAGCATATTTTATGGCTTAAGGGTAGGAGGTGACCATAAATAGATATTTGGCTATAAAAATCAAAAGGTAGCTATGGAATATAATTTTTTAAAAGGGTGTTTATTTAAAATAAATAAGGTATCAACCTTTACTATAGGAGGTAAAAATTCCTATAAATAATCTTCCTTCTTTTCTGTAGTAATGACACCAGGTAGCCACTTAAGGACTGTTATTTAGGAATTAGCCAGTGCGTCCTGAATTTTGATTTTTCCGTTCAATTTTTCGAGACAAAAGTATCCTGAATTGTCCTGAAGTTAAGATTTTTAGTTTAAAAATTCAAGACAAAATAAGTACTGACTAATCTCTAAATAACATCCCTGAGAATAGCTATTTGTGCACTTGTATATATATGTAATAAAAAATCTAAAAAGTCGCGTTATATTTCTGTTATGGAGTTTCCTGTCCCCATGGTTTTGACTTAGTGAACCTCTTAATTAGTAAAACAAAATAATATTTTTACTTAAATAAGAAAAAAAAACAGTATACCTTCATGCAGTAACATAAACCAAAACCATAATTTAAAAAAAAAAAATAAAAAAAAATTGAACAACTAATTTCCAACGTTTTCTCCGCAACTCAATCTGCGGTATAAAACAGGTACAAAGTTGTTGTATAGTACCAAATTTGTCGTGATGACACTATAAAAGGGCATCAATGTATTCAGTTTACATTTCAGAAAACGTTAAAAACCTACCCCAAAAACTTCAACAAAAAAAAAAAAAAAAAAAAAAAAAAAAAAAGAGGTTGGAGGGGCAAGAAAAGATGGATTTGAAATTCAAGGTACATTTTGCATTGGTGTTGCTATTTCTAGCACACTTTGGGGAATCTCAAACTGGAGTTTTTGATATAACTAAATATGGTGCTAATAGCAATGCAGATATTAGTGAGGTAAGTCATGCATTCTTTTCTCATTATTTGGTTCATTTGCGTAGTGTAACTTATTGTACCTTCTTTCACCCAAGAATATAAGCACCAACCATGTGGCCGAGCCAGGGGCGGAGCTAGGTGGACGGAAAGCGATTCAATTGTATCTCCTTCATTTGAAAATTATACCGTGTAAATAATGTGAAAATAAATTCTTTTGCATATATATCCCCTTGACATAAAGAAAAATTGTAGAGTGGCGGATGGGGTTTAGAATTGCTTTAGATCATAGATACATGTTTCAGGTGCTCTGCCGTATGGCGTAGCGATAAATGAAGCAAGTGAAAATCATGTAAGACTAACGTTACATTCATCAAATCAGATACGAAAAATATATTAAGTGATTTAATTTCTTCCCATTTGCCTAATCTATGGAGGGTATAGTTATCTAGTACTTGTGCTTGTGGAATGTAGCAGATATCGTTGAAATAATTGAAGTACACACAAGCTAACCAAATCGACACCATTGGTATAAAAAGAATAAAAAGGGCAGTCTGCTGCCAAGGCACACCACGTTCATGCAGGTTCCAGAGAAAGACCACACCCAAGGGTTATGATGTAGATAATATACCCTAATGCAACCACTAGTGGTTGCTTCCACGACTTGAACCAGTAACCTATAGGTTACACAAAAATAACTTTACCGTTATTTAAAAAAGAAAAAAAACAACAAACAAAAAACCACCTTACATATCTTCAAAACTAACTGTAGTTCTTTATAATTCTTTTTCTTTTTTGGTGCTTTAAAATCTTTTTTCTTTACATTGTTTAGGCATTGTTGAATGCTTTTAAAGAAGCATGTCAATCAACAAGTCCAAGCACAATTGTGATCCCAAAGGGAACATTCACAATGAATCAAGTAAAACTAGAAGGTCCATGCAAATCCCCACTTGAACTTCAAATCCAAGCCACTTTGAAAGCTCCTTCAGATCCTAGCCAACTCAAGGTTGGTGAATGGTTAACTGTAAATAAACTTGATCAGTTCACCATGTCTGGTGGTGGTATTCTTGATGGTCAAGCTGCAGCTGCTTGGGAATGCAAAAAATCCGTAAAATGCAATAAACTTCCCAATGTAAGTCCAATATTTGCAATGGTTGCATATAATCTTTTTAATTGAGATGTTTCGCCTGTTTGGTCAAGCTTTTAAAATTCGCTTATCTTGAAAAGGATTCAAACGAAGTTCTAAAAAAAGTATGTTGAAAGATAGCGGTTTGTGTTTGTCTGAAAAATTATGCTTGAGAAGCATTCTATGTTTGGTGTCAATCTTTCCAAAGGTGATTTTGATTGTCAAATGACCAAAACTATATAAAATTTATATATTTTTTGTATATAACATATAAAAAATATATATATATATATATATATACAAAATATTTTTATTCTTTTTAACTATTATTTTGAGAATGACTATACTGTAGAGAAAGTTTACAAGACTTTGGTCATATATGTAAATATAAATTTTAGCGGGGGTGTTTTGTCTCCAAAATTATAAAAACTATTTCTAATTCTACTAAAAAGAGAAGCTCCTTTTTTCATCATTTTCCTCGCAACAACAAAAAACGGCTTCTACTACTATTCAAAAACACTATTTTTTCTCTCAAAGTTTGGCCAAACTGACTAATTGTTCCATAAGCAAAATCCTTTGTATAATTATACTAACTCTTTTGAGTTTTTTTTTTTTCTATCTTTGACTTTTCCATGGTGTAGAACTTGAGTTTCAACTCCCTCACAAATTCCACAATCAAGGACATAACAACACTGGACAGCAAATCATTCCATGTCAACGTAAACCAATGCAAGAACCTAACATTCATTCGATTCAACGTTAGTGCACCAGCCAACAGCCCAAACACAGATGGAATTCATGTCTCGAGATCGAGCTCTGTGAATATTACAGATTCAAATTTTTCTACAGGAGATGATTGTATTTCAGTTGGTGATGAAACAGAACAACTTTATATTACTAGAGTTACATGTGGACCTGGACATGGTATTAGTGTTGGAAGTCTAGGTGGAAATCCAGATGAAAAACCAGTGGTTGGAGTTTTTGTTAGGAATTGCACTTTTACTAACACTGATAATGGTGTTAGAATTAAGACATGGCCTGCTTCTCATCCTGGTGTTGTTAATGATGTTCATTTTGAGGATATTATTGTGCAAAATGTTAGCAATCCTGTTGTTATTGATCAAGTTTATTGCCCTTTCAACAAATGCAACAAAGATGTAAGTATCCTGTACTCTAGTTTTTTTTTTTTTTTTTCAATGAAGGGGAGCCGGGAGTAACGGTAAAGTTGTCTTCTTGTGACATATAGGTCACGTGTGGAAGCAACCACTAATGCTTGCATTAGGGTAGGCTGTCTGTATCACACTCCTTGAGGTGCGATCCTTCCCCGGACTCTGCGTGAATGCGGAATGCTTTGTGTACTGGGCTGCCCTTTTTTTTTTTTTCTTATGAAGGGGAGTTTTGGAACAGTTGTAAAGTTATTTTCGTGTGACCTATAGGCCACGAGTTCAAATCGTGGAAGTAGCCACTAATGCTTGCATTAGGGTAGACTGTCTACATCACACCCCTTGGAGTGCGGTTCTTCCTCAGACTCTGCGTGAATGCGGGATACTTTGTGCACAGGTTGCTTTTTTTTTTTGGCAAAACTAACCACTACTCTTCATTCTTTTGCAGTTGCCATCACAAGTGAAGATCAGTAAAGTGAGTTTCCAAAACATAAAGGGAACATCAAGAACTCAAGATGCAGTGTCACTTCTCTGCAGTAAAGGTGTACCTTGTGAGGGTATTGAAGTTGGAGACATTGATATAACTTACAGTGGAAAAGAAGGGCCAGCAAAATCAAGTTGTGAGAATATTAAGCCAAGTTTAAAAGGCAAACAAAATCCACCTGTTTGCACTGCCACTGCTGCTTCTGCTCCTGCTGCTTCCTCTTCTTAATTAAGATTTATTCATATTGTTAAGTGTAATTTACTATTTTTGTTCATTTGTTCTCCCACCTTTTTTGTACTTGTCCATAAAATAGGATGTCTACTCTAAGGTTTACAAAATGAACATGGAAAAAAAAAAGTGTAAAAAAAATTATAATTCAATAAAAAAAAGTAACAAATGGATTAGCTTTTGTAGGGCCTTTTTTCTTCTTTTTGTTGGCTATTCGTTAGGTAAATGATTGGACTACAATTAATTGAACATGTAATTGTTGTGTTCAGTCAAAAATAGAGGTGGATTNTACCAAATCCCGTGCCTAAAACTCCTACAACAACCCTACCCCCCCCCCCCCCCCCCCCCGCCTGCCGTAAGCGTGACTTAGTTTCTCATATAGACATAGATTTTTTAAACGATCAGGTTACCTATAAGGTCAATAAAGTTAAAGGATATTCTACGCGGTATGCCCATTGAAAAACAAGTTAACACCATGTACAATTAAAATATTTATTTTACTTTGTATACTTACTTTATACAATTATATTCTGGATAGAAAATTTATACCTATTGAGTGAATAATTTAACGCAAATACAAAATTTTGGTCAAAGTTATTGTCTATTGGGTTCTACCGAACCCATACCTAGAACTCTAGCTCTCCCTAGTCATAAGCGCGACTTAATTTCTCATATAGACATCAATTTTTAAAAGTAAAGTTACTAAATTAATTTTTGCAACTTTTATGACTTGTTACTCAAAGATATAATTGACACTATTTCACTTTTCTTCATATATCATAAAATGTAAAAAACACACACACACCCCAGGCACGATTTACGAATCACTAAATAAATAAAACAAAAAGGAGGCCTAAGAAAGAAAGAAGGCTCCAGTTGTATAATTATACCATTCTGCCATACTAATTTCAGAGTTTGTTCGACGTTAATAATTTTGAGAGTAAACAATAACTCGACGCTTCTTGCACTATCATGCATTCTAAGTACCCTAGCTAGAACATCCTCAGTATTACGACGAGGATATTTAAACGATCAGGTTACATATAAGGTCATCAATACAGTTAAATAACTCAACTTCACCTGTGTGTTACATAGATAAAACACAATTTAAATTGTTGAATTCAATCCAAAAAAAAATATATATAAGTAGATATTTCAGTAATTCACTTTATATAATATCCACATGTCACTACTTAAATATAATCATTTTTAAAGACACCCTAATACCCAAAGTCTTCACCATGCACTGCATGAAAATTTATTTTTTAACTGAGTCGGGAGACAGATTATTTTCATTTTTTTAAATGGTACCATGTGTATATCATGTAAGGTGAGTTATTGACATTACCCTACTACATGATATTTTATATATATGGCTGCTTATTTGTGCTTCTAGAATCGAATTTAGCATTTTTTGACATTCTATATTTTCTACAGATATAGGAAAAGTTGAATTATTTTTTCCATTACAAAAATTATCTTATGACTTTGGGGCAATAAATTGAAAATTGGAAGATTTTCAAATTACCCCAAATTAAATAAGAATTAAACTTTCTCTCCGGAAATTGACAAGGTTAAGTGTAACGACCCGACCGGTCGTTTTGAGCATCTGCACTTTGCTCGGTAGTTTGAGGGTATGAGTAGCTCCGTATGATATATTATGACTTGTTTGAATCGTCGCTTTTGGCTTTCAGGTTATTCGGAATCAATTAGGAAGAATGAATTTCATGACCGAAGCTTTAAGGTGGAAGAGTTGACCAAGTTTGACTTTTAGTATTCGACCTCGGATTGGAGTTTTGATAGTTCTGTTAGGACCGTATGGTGATTTTGGACTCGGTAATTTGCCCGAATTTGCATTTGGATGTTTCTAGAAGGTTTCGACACAAGTTGGCGAAAGTTGAAAATTTGAAGGTTTGAAAAGTTCATAAGTTTGACCGAGAGTTGACTTTGAGGATATCGGATTCGGATTGTGATTCCGGGAATTGGAATGGCTTCATTATGTCATTTGAGACTTGTATATAAAATTAGGTTTCATTCCGGGTTGAACTAATATGTTTCGGCGCGGGTTTTGGAAGTTAAAAATTCAAAATGTACATTAAGTTTGAGTGGAGGTGCGATTCGTCGTTTTGATGTTGTTATGTGTGATTTGAGACCTCGAGTAAGTGCTTGTTATGATGTGGACTTGTTAGGATGTTCGGACGTGGCCCGGAGGGCTCGGGCGTGTTTTAGATCGAATTCAGATCATTTTCCTTCATTTTGGCATTGCTGGTTCTGCTGAGCATCTGGTTTCCTTGTACGCGATCGTGTATCGTTAATCGGGATCACGTAGAGTTGTTTGATGGCTGGGGAAAGTTGTTCATCGCGTTCGCGAGTCCTCAGATGTGTTCGCGTAGGTTGCTGCAGTTTGAGCAACGCGTTCGCGTAGTGATTGCTGAGCTGCGCAGAGGCTGGTTTCTCTTTGCATTCGCGGGCTTGTTTCAGCGATCGCATAGTCTATGAGCCTTGTGTACCGCGTTCGCGTGGCTTTTGCTATGATCGCATAGAGTAATTTCTTTGGCAGTTCATCCTTCTTCTTCTCGATCACGACGGTGTTTCCGTGATCGCGATTCATTAATTCTCCCAGTGATTATAAAGTACTCTATTTCGGAGGTTTCGGCCAATTTTAGCATATTTGGAGCTATGGAGCTCGGATTGGAGTGATTTGTGAGGCTATTTTCACCATATGGTTTGGGGTAAGTGTTCTCTACTGGGTTATGGTTGTATTTTGTAAATCTACCTTCATTTTTGGTAACTGGATTGTGAATTTTAAAGAGAAAAATTGGGAATTTTGTCTAAAATTTCGTAGAGTGAAATTTCGAGCTTTGAACATCGATTCGGGGTCAGATTTGAATGAAACTTGTACGGTTGAACTCGTAATTAAATGGGTTATCGGATTTTATGAGTGTTAACGGGTTCCGAGGTGCAAGCCTGGGTTTGACCTTTTGGTTTACTTTGGGCTATTGATTAAAGACTCGACCTTTATCATTTGGAATTGTTTCCTTAGGCATTATTTGATGTATTTGAGTTGCTTTTGGCTAGTTTCGAGCCATTCGAAGGTCATTACGCAAGGGATGGCATTTTTGGAGTATCGTTTGGCTTGCTCGATGTTGGATTTGGCTTATTCGAGGTAAGTAACACTTTTAAACTTGGTGTTGAGGGTATGATACCCCGAATTACGTGTTATGTGATTGATGTTGAGTTGATGCACATGCTAGGTCACGGGCGTGTGAGCGTGCACCGTAGAAGTTATGATTTAGTCGACTTGATGGAGCTGTGTAGCTATCTTATATGAATATTTTTACTGTACTCTATGTGCTAGAAATTATGTTTAGGCTATATGCTGGTACTATTGGGACCCACAGTGGTCGTTCTTTGATGTTGAGTTATTTGCTTAATTGCAGTTATGTACTCAGTCGCATTCATCATTACACATCACATCTCAGTCTTTGTTATCGTATATTGTCACATCTCGTATCATTGATTAGTGCTGCTTAGCATGAGTGTTGTGAGCCCGAGAGACTGGAGAAGTTGATGATTGAGTGAGGCCAAGGGCCTGTTATGAGTGATATTTATGGGATCGGGTTGCACGCCGCAGCAGGCTTTATTGATTCATGCTAGGATTCGGCTTATTATAGCGCTTGGGCTAGATCGGCCCTTCCAGAGTCCGCACATCTACAGTGGCACAGTTGCTACTGATTTTGGGCTGGATCTGCCACAGATTTATTTGCATTAGGCTGGATCTTCCCTAGATTCATTTGCATTGGGCTGGATCAACCCTGTACAGTATTGAGTGACTGAGAGTGCCGAGTATTTAGCATGATGAGTGAGAATACGAGACAGTGAGATTGAGTACTCTAAAGTGTGAGTATATGAGTTCATAACTAAGGTGCATTGCATGTGACATGCGTACTTGAGATACAGGCATGGAGATACATTTCCTCATGCTACCCGGTTTTGTTGACATTCATAATTTCACTTGCATATTGACATGTAGGTATAGAGATATACTTTCCTCATGCTATCTGAAATTGTTGAAAGATTTTTGGGAAAACTTGCAGTTTTCAGACTTACTCATATCTCTGGTGATTTGGTGAAAAGAACTGAGTTTTACTGACATCTTTGAAAAACATGCCATTTTCCCGTAACTGTGAACGAGTTGAGCATCGTACCTCTTAACTATTTGTACCATTTTTATTATGTTGTTATGAACTGTTGTTGGATATTGGTGTAGGACTCCAACCTTTGTTCCAGCTCGTCACTACTTTCAACCAAAGGTCAAGTTTGTTACTTATTGAGTACATGGGGTCGATTTACTCAAACTACATTTCTGCACCTTGCGTGCAGATGTTGGATGATGATGTTGCTGCGTACGGCGGAGCTGTATCTAAAGATGTACCTGCGTTCCAGTTATGGCTATCTGTTGTCCTTGGTAGAATTATATTCGAATTCTGTTCATTTACATTTCAAATAGGTGTTGTAATTATTTCAATTCAGTCATTGTAAAAATCTAAATCTTAGAGCTCATGATTTGTACTACTAGTCCTTGGGAAATTCTTTGTATAAAGGTAGTTGTATTATCATTTCTTCTCTTAATAAATCTCATTGAATTGGATAGTTGTTAATTGGATTACCTAGCGGGTTGGGTTGTGTGCCATCACGACTAGTTGAATTTTGGGTCGTGACAAGTTGGTATCAGAGATCTAGGTTCATATGTTCTACATGTCATGAGCAAGTGTCTAGTAGAGTCTTGCGGATCGGAATGATAACGACCATACCTATCTTCAAGAGGCTATTTAGGATAAACTTCCCATCTTTCTTTCCTTATCGTGCGGCATTGATTCAGCTTGAAGTGTAACTCTTTGAATCCCTTCCACACATTTGTGTGCGCATGTGAGCGCTCGATATCAGCGGTGCATCAACGGCTTGTGATTCCATGGATGAGGTGCGAGATGTGATTTCTGTGTGCTAATGATGGGCCAGTCTGGAGGACTTGAGACCGGGTTTTTGCTGTAGCTTGAGCACGGGGATTTTGGTTGTTTGAGCACGTACTTTTGGACTTATATGTTCGATAGTGCCCCTATGAGTGGAATTTGTGGCTAGATGAGTGGTTTGATGGCTATATGATGAGTAGGAAGTGACTGCGGGAAGTGTTCAGGTGGTTTGAATGTGACGAGAAGAGCTTGCTTGAGATGTAAAAAGGACTATTAGGCACTTGATTTCTGTCTTTATGAGACGTATAGTCTCGAGTTATGAGTGTATTGGAGGGTCTTTCATATTGTTTAACTATGGAACGAAGTAGATTATCATGTCTTGTCAATGAGTTCAGACTCGGAAAGATTAAGTAATTGCGTAGTAGATGTGGCTGTTAAAGGGTATAGAAAGATGTCAGTTTAAGGCTTAGCAGGTGGGTTATAACCTGCGAGGTAATCTACGGATGTGTGATCCTTGTTATATTATGTGGATGCTTTCTTTTCTGCCAGTGGGTTATTTTTGTGCTATTTGAGTTTGGATCGATTGTAATAGTTGACATGGCCGTCACGAGAATGAATGCGAGCTTAGTAGATGATTTGAGGTATTATGTTGTTTGTGTTACATGAGTTTATAAAGGATTTAGTTGAATCTCATTGCGCTATTATGGTTGTAATAAAGTATGGGCATTGCGAGCTATCTAGTGTTTTGATCTATGGCTTTGAGCCAAGTGGGGGAGTCTGTTATCGACGATTTGGTTGCATGGTTACGTATTGTATTGGTTTCGGTCTGAGGCATACTTGTGAATCAGTTATGACTTGCAGAGGTTGAGATTGAGGATGAATCGAGTGAGGAATTTCTGGATTCGGGTTGTATAACACTTTTTGGGTATATGTAATCATGGAATGATTGAGTAATTATTCGTGAGGGATGTAGTGCGCATGGAGTAGGAATTTACTCGATTGTTCAAAGGTGTGGATTACTTCTTTGGGTGTTATTGTGCTAATGGGGCACATGTCGTTCGGCCCATTTGGGTGGTGCTGTCACACCTCCTTTTTACCTACACCCGTAAAGGGTGTATAGGAGTTTTTCCACTTAAAGGATAATCGGAACGGGATTTATTATTAAAATTCAGAGTCGCCACTTGGGAGATTAATGGTGTCTCAAGTCACCGGTTGAATCCCGAACCGATGAAGTTATGACTCTGTTAACAGTCCGCGAACCAGAAATCCGAGTAAGGAATTCTGTTAACCCGGGAGAAGGTGTTAGGCATTCCCGGGTTCCGTGGTTCTAGCACGGTCGCTCAACTGTCATATTTGGCTAATTTGTTTGATTTTAATACATGTTTTAATCTATGCTTTTAACTTTGTACCGCTTTTATTATTATTATTTTAAGTGAGTCGCAACGTCGTGAAAATGTATCTCGAACCACGTCACACCAGTGTACCCGTGGCTTTCAATCCATTTCGACTCCATTGAGATTTGGATTTGGGTCACATAAATGTGCACCCGTATTTAGGAAGGTAAAATTATTTAAATCGCGTGCCTAAAGAGACTGTCGCGTTATTATTTGGGGAAGGCCGTGAAATTCGCTAAACGACACATCCCGAAGTCTAGGCATTTCTTACAATGAGCACTTATCGAGGGCCCCGCAATTTGTTTGTTTTGTTTAGCGAGGATCGTCTCATTTATTATTTTTGGAGACAAACCTAATGCAATTACGACTCTTATTTTTATTCTATCTCTAAAATGAAGGGAAAGTCCTAATCAGTTAAGGCTATGAATTTCAAACCCAAATTCAAACAACCAGAAATAGGTAAAGAGAAAATGGGCCTTGAGCCCAGATTGCAAACAGGCACATTGTGAACTTAAAATTTTCAGGGCCACGGTCATCAGACCTACAAGTGGTCATCGTTTTGTCAAAGCAAACCTGAGCTTCATTAATACACCCAGGCCCAAATGAGAAGGCGGCCCAGTGGAAGTAGAGGGCAATTCAGGCAGCTGTGATGCCAAAGTCTGGGATCGAATCCCAGCAGGAACAATCACAATTTAATAGGCTATGAAGCCAATATCGAGCTCAAACCACATCCACGATACAGCGTAATGAGAAAGATGTTATTCATACTTGAAGACTAATTAACTGTCATGAACTACTAGTCTAGATGAATCATTTCAATTCAGGTGAAATTCAACATTAATTTGTCAACACCAATTCAAATGCCTATATCAGTGATATCTAAGACTTCTATTCAAATGCAGACAGCCAATTATTCCCTAGCTGGATCAAAAATTGCTACCAGTAATATAAATACTACCAAACCAGTTCACAGGTTGAACTTTGACTAACATCTTAACCAAATCAACTACTGGGTTCATATGTTGTTATTCAAATTAAAACGAGTCTACTGAATTATACATACTACCAGACATACAATAGAACACTATCAACAAAACACAAATGGCCTTCAAATCAAAACANTTTGAGCAGAGTAGATGACTGTGGAGAACGTTCTAATGGATTCAAGATTTAGATGTAGTAATCAAGAATTTTTTCGAATCTATACATGGCTAGGATCTGAGATTTACATTGGATGGTGTCGAGACTCGCGGTATTTCTATATCATTATGGATTCTACATTTTAGTATCAGGGAGGTAGAGGAAACTATTTTGGGTTCACATACAGTCTCTTCAGAGTAGGGGTGTTTCGATTGTGGTACTTTAGGGTACTAAGAGGGAATAAATCGGCTTATGGGCCTTCAGGCGGTGTGATTTTATTTTAGGAGTTCGTGGGGTGAGTTTTGGTTAAGGATCATCATGTTCTGGCAAGGAGAATTTTCACCTTGAGAGTAATTCGGAAGGAACTCAGAGAAATAGGACAGTTTGGTAGTAGGTTGGATCGGCACGGTAATGGGTATGATCGGTTCTTTGGGTACTTATGATGTGATGAGCTTCTACAGGTGTTTAGTGGCAATGCTCTTAGCGACTTGCGTGGCTTGGTTGAGTTAGAGAGATTTGGTTCTGATAGCTTGATTATGTGCAAATTGCTTCCAAAGTGTTCTAGATAATTTCTACCACGGTTCGAGATGGGTATTTCCTACTGGCGTGAGGAGCATATTGCATATTGTGATTTTCTATGAGATCAAATTGAAGGTTTCTGAGCGATTGAGCATGTATTTTGATGGCGACTCAGAGTGGATTATGAGATTCTCGTACTTTTCATATGATGGCATGATATATGAGGTGTGGTTTGAGATTGGGATCTACATGTGTAAGTATGCGATTCAGTTCCAAAAGGGAGATCATGAGTTTATGCAGTACAACGATTTAGGATGTTAGCACTAATTGGTATTACCTGAGTAGAGTGTAAATTCAAAAGGCACAATGTGTTTTGACTTACGGATGCTTTATTGATTGTGGTACTCGCCTAGGTGATAGACTGTTGGTATTCAGATTCTTTTTGCTATAGGGCACAGAAGAATTATAGAGTTATTCCTCGTGGGATGATTGTGTACGAGAGTTGTGTTAGACATTCGGGCGGTGGAGTTGGGATCAGATATGGTGATTCGTGTGTCCTATGGATCTGGAGACTGGGAGTTCTCATAAGCAGATTGTTTCGTGGTTGTGGACTGTGAATATGTGGCCAAAGCTAGCCAGATGATAGTATGTGTTATGGTTAGGTCATTGTGGACTTTCGGAGGATTAATTATCTGTTTATGGACGACCAAGGTTGATTTGGGAACTCATTGTAGGCCCAATGAGGATGCGTTCTACACCGGGTCAGATTGGTTGACTTTGTACAACTATTGTTAAGGGATGACCAATTCGGTTAGAGTTGAGCTTATTCGTGTTCTGATATGATCTATGTGTTACTCCTCTATACTACGAGGGGTTTGATTTGTTGGTTATATGCACACATGGTGCGGTTTTGTTTGGGCCTTGTAGCGAAATTTGAGCGAGATGGTTATTGAGGTGTTGAATGGTTAATTTTGCCTGAGTTATGTTCTCTCTGGGCTGTGGTATGTTGTAGTATTTTCTTCTCCGTGATTATGGTCATGCACCGTGGGTACTAGAAGTTGAATTGTGCACGATTATTGATTTTGAGCATGGTGGCTTGAGATAATACATATGGACCAGTGTTTGGGTGGGATCACGTATTGCAGCTAGGCTATGATAGGATATGATCATTTGTGTTAGATTCGTGTGTTTTGGTTCTATTGTGTGTGATGGATACTTAGCATTACGTTGTGGTGGTACTTGTTGAGCTTGCGGTACGGTTCTCTCATTTGAGTCCTTTTCTATTTTTGGATACATTCGAATTGTTGCTTATTAGTGCACGGATTGCACAGGTTGTGATTCTAAGTAGTATTGGTGTTGCATGTCACTGGAATAGTTGTGCTTTGTGAGGTTAGGTCACTGGATCTAGAATGGATCTATCAGATTTGATTATGGTATGTTTGGAAGAATAATATCAGGAGTCGGCTTAGGATTTGGTTTTGGTTCTGATTGGGCGAGAAAGGGCTCTATGACTGGTTGATTTGATAAGTGGTTATGACTTTTTGCATGTTTGTACAAAGGTTTAGAACAAGATTTTGGTTGGTATGAGGTTTGTTATTGGCGTTGGATTGGTTATTGAGCAGCGATTGCGGTCGGAAGTTAGTGCTAAAAGTATTCGAGTTATGTGGTATGTCATGTGATTACATCTTGGTTATGGGTATGGCTTGATACAACTTGTTCAGACTTATACACTGTGTAGATGCGAGTTTCCGGTTTTGTAGGAAATTGGATTCTAGGGTTTATGGGCTAAAGTTGAAATAAGGATCTTCAGCTAGGTTGTGTCATCAGGCTTATATGGATTAGGGTGACATGGGATCATCCACGGCGGTTTGATGGCTTTGGAACGAGTTTTGACACGTTCGAGGATGAACGCATGTTTATGTGAGGGACGATGTAACGACCCGACCGGTTGTTTTGAGAATTTGCACTTCGCTTGGTAGTTTGAGGGCGTGAGTAGCTCTGTATGATGTATTATGTCTTGTGTGAATCGTCGGTTTTGGTTTTCAGGTTATTCGAAATCGATTTGGAAGAATGAATTTCATGATCGAAGCTTTAAGTTGGAAGAGTTGACCAAGTTTGACTTTTTAGTATTCGACCTCGGATTGGAGTTTGATGGTTTCGTTAGGTCCCGATGGTGATTTTGGACTCGGGCGTATGCCCGAATTTGCATTTGGGTGTTTCTATAAGGTTTCGGCACAAATTGGCGAAAGTTGGAAATTTGAAGGTTTGGAAAGTTCATAAGTTTGACCGAGAGTTGACATTGAGGATATCGGATTCAGATTATGGTTCCGGGAATTAGAATAGCTTCATTATGTCATTTGAGACTTGTGTGCAAAATTTGGGTTCATTTCGGGTTGAACTGATATGTTTCGGCGCGAGTTTTGGAAGTTGAAAATTCAAAGTTCATTAAGTTTGAGTGGAGGTGCAATTCGTTATTTCGATGTTGTCATGCGTAATTTGAGGCCTCGAGTAAGTTCGTGTTATGATATGGGACTTGTTAGGATGTTCGGACGTGACCCCGAGGGGCTCGGGCGTGTTTTGGATCGAATTCGGATAATTTTCCTTCATTTTGGCATTACTGGTTCTGGTGAGCCTCTAGTTTCCTTGTTCGCGATCGCGTAGAGTTGTTTGATGGCTGGGGAAAAGTTTTTCATCGCGTTCTCGAGTCCTCAGATGCGTTTGCAAAGGTTGATGTAGTTTGAGCAATGCGTTCGCATAGTGATTTGGGCTGAGGTGGGTAGAGGCTTGTTTCTCTTCGCGTTTGTCGTGCCCCCTTTTTTCCCCTCCTCGCGGGGAGAAGTCCGGGTTTCGACATTCATGGGGTGTAATGACTCATTTCCTTTTGGGAATTGGGTATTTGAAGAGTCGCCACCTAATGGATTATGGTGCGTTAGGGCAACTCTTGGGTTGGTTTGCATTACCAGAGATTAGGGTAAGGGCTCGAAGTAACCTCGAGGGGAAGGTGTTAGGCACCCCTCTTGGTCCACAACTATGGGTCCCGACCGAAATTATTTGACAAATTAGTCCATAAATAAACAATTGATGCAAATAATTACGAGTAGAACATGTTGGGGCATTGTATAAAAATAAGAATATAAACAGGTTGTAAAGAAAGGAAAATAAAGTTTCAAGCAAAGAGGTTTGGGGGAGAGGGAGGTCCTAGGTTGGTTAGCCTATAGGATCACATCAGTACAATGCCCGGTAATCACTCCTTAGAAAGGGGCTACATGTTGCATTAGCGCACCGGTCATCATATCTATGTGTACCCTTCCCGTCCCCTTATTGGTCATGCAAAGCGAGTGTTGGTCACGGATTCTTATCGCGTGCTGCTACCCGTCCCTTCTTAATGGTTCTGGAGGGAGTTAGGACCTCTACCTATGGGTGGTTCTAGACGTAACCCTAAGGTTTTAAAAAGGCAAAATTCTAAGGCGATAGTCAAAACATTTAGGATTTCCACACATAATGGGAGCAATTAAAAGGCCCAGGGTTTCCTCCTCAAACAAACACATAAGCAGCAGGACTCAAGCACAGTTAAGGGCAGTATTCAGATTCCTAAGGCATGACATCTAGGTGTTTTTTAGAAGGCAAGCAGATAGCAGATTTGTTGTATTACTCAGAAAGGCCTAATCAGTTTGCCTACTGATTTTGAAACCTGTTGAGAATTAGGCAGCATACACAAAAAGGCAGATTTCCAATTTTAACAGCTTGGTCACCTAAGGCTTGCTTAGGTGTGAGATAATATACCAATCCTCAGAAGTAAGGAAACTGATTGAAAACAGGTTGTTTAAACATGCTATTCTAGGTGTTCAGCATATAAAATTATCACCAGTTAATGGTAAGAACTGAGTAAAATTGTTTTATCCCCTTTTTATGCATTCATAGTTGTCCTAAGCGCGCGTAAGCGAATATAAAATCTTAAAGACATGGTATCTAATGCGCAGAGATGCCGAATCCTAAGCAGGATTTCTATATGCACAAATATTACAGCGTTTAAACATGATTCCCAGAATATGCAGGGATGATATGTTTGTTAGTGTTGTTTAGCTTTAAAACAGGATCTCTAAGTGTGTATGGCAGTAGGAACATGATCGCAGAAAACACCGGTTATTAACAAATTTAACGCGGGATTTTCTAAGTGATATGATAGCGAAATGTACATGCCGAAAACAGTAAGTGTAAGTCCTAGGGAACATGATCTCTAATGCATGAAATGAGTCCTAAGCATGGTTTCTATTGCGCAAGTAGGAATATAAACCAAATAACATGTTTTCTACCCTTTTAATAGCTAAAGCATGCATAGTCACCCCTTCCCTTTCCACTATCCATCCCCAGAGTTGTTTACAGTAGTTATTACAAACCATTTGCATAAATTACACAAGTGAAATAAGAAAGAAAAAGAAAAAAAAGAAGATATGCTATAGGGAGCCTACTGATAGGCCCAAATCTCCAGAATGCCTCAAATGCCATTAGTTCACAACCTTTCATACAGATCCGGATGTGTCAGAGTTCCCTAAGGACCTCAAGGGATCCCGGGCAGTGCTCACACCCGGATTTCATAGCCAAGACAGAGTAAGTGCAGTGTGGAAGGGCCAGCTCTAATGTGTCAGAGTTCGGAGGGATCTCATAGGGATCCCAAAGCAGTCACACATTAAAGGGGCAAAACCTAGACTTCTAAGAATATATGAGAGTGCTTGACATAGTTTTGAAAAGGTTGAGTTGGAAAACACTTTTGAAAGCATGTTAGAAATAAGTTTTGCAGAACAACAGAAGAGTTTCTTAGGGAAAAACAGTTTTGAAAGGGAAAGGAAATAGGAGCAACAACAACTTAGAACAAGACAACACACAGAGAACAAGTTCGAAGAATAATATCATTTCAACATTCACAAGTAGGGAAGTAAGGGGTTTGGGACTGTTAGTAGACTGTATTTGTAAAATAATTCTGGAAATATAAATGAGTATAAACAGAAATGAACATAAACAGAAATGACATAAAACCAATTCGAGCCCACTGAATTCACAGTGTTTCCTTAAGGAATTTAATCCCCTCCTAGTACCCAAGGTTATGGATTATTTCCTCCCAGGATAGAACGAATTACACACTGGTGTAGTGGTACTTCAAACCCCAGTGTTTCAGCGAACACAAAGTTCGGTAGCAAATCACACTTACTTTTTGCTTTGTTTGATGCTAAAAGTATGCAGAAGAAGGAGAAGAAACTCAGAAAATCGTAGTGAAATTCTGAGCAGAATAGTGTTGTATTTATAGCCAAAGTTAGTCTGAAATCTGAAGAGGTGCAACTCTTCAGAATGGCTGTTTATGCAAAACGCCCACAGCATAAATGCCATTACATAAATGGCCATTTACTCAATAATAAAGAGGGAAAATAAAGAGGGAAAATTGAAGAGAGTAGTTACTTTTCTGTTACCAAAACAGAAAAACGGATTGGATTTAATATTAATATTTAATATTAATATTTTGTTATTAAAACAAATATTTAATAACATTTCTGTTAATATTTTACTATTAACAAATAAATTTGGTCCAAAAAGTTAATCAATCAATCGATCATTTGACCAAATCCAAATCCGAATCCGAATCCGAAGCCGAAGCCGAAGCCGAGCCGAGCGAGCGACGACGACGACGGCGCGAGGCTTGCCTTCTTCTCAACTCTTTAAGAGCTAGAAGAAGAGCAATTGCTTATATACCCATAAAAAACCTCTTCCTCTTCCAATATGAGACAATGCCCATTTGCCAAGGGGGGGAACTTAAAATTTCACTCAAAAATTTTATTTCCCTCCATTTCCCATTCACCCTCTTTTAAGTATTTAATATATTAATTAAACACATCCAAAACCCAACAATCCCCCACATGAATGGGGAATGGCTATATCACGGAAGTATGCATGAAAAACTGTGTGATTCGCAAGTAAGGATTAATTGCATCTGGATAAGTAGGTTTCCCTTTGAACTTTCCGTAGTGAACTTATGTCGGATATACTCGATCAATCGGTAGATTTGATATCTTTGAACCGTC
>NW_017671388.1:259918-261374 GCF_001879085.1 Nicotiana attenuata
TCCCTTGTTTTCCAGGTGGGCGCCTGATTGCTGAAACTTGAAAAGTATTCCCTTGTTCTCCAGGTGGGCGCCTGATTACTAGACTTTGAAAAGTATTCCCTTGTTTTCCAGGTGGGCGCCTGATTGCTAAAACTTGAAAAATATTCCCTTGTTTTCCAGGTGGGCGCCTGATTGCTGAAACTTGAAAAGTACTCCCTTGTTTTCCAGGTGGGCGCCTGATTGCTGAAACTTGAAAATATATCCCCTTGCTAATACATTTTTTATCTTGTCTTATAATGAAGACCCTAATTAAAGACCACTAAAGCAAATTGTCATTGAGCTTAAAAATCTCAAAATTGTGGTAAATGTAATCGAAACTTTAGTATTCTAGTGCTTATTGTTGGGGAATTATGAGGAAACTCTCGTGTTCTCTTTTTTTTTTTTTGTTAATAGGAACTGCAGCCACTACCTTTTGGGTACGCATAGGGTAAACCTCGATCTTATATAATAGCTCGCAAAGCACATAAGAAGATAAACCGCACTAGGCAAGCCCATGCGACAGACTTGCGTATTTTATTAATTAGGCTATTAATTATGTACTTTCTTTGGTCTTACATATTAGTCGTTTTGGCAAATTTGTTTCAAAATATATGATGTTTTTAATATTTGATATATAGAATAGGTGAAAGAAAATTGTTACCAAACTCCAAGTTAACTGGAATTTACTACGTCACCAAATCAACAAACGCTTAACTCTAAAATTTGATCCATAGTAATGAATGGAATAATTATAAATTTCTCTGTAAGAATTATAAATCATAGAGAAACCACGTAAAGGAAGGGGAGCCTTGGCGTAACTTGTAAAGTTGATTTCATGTGACCAGGAGGTCACAGGATAGAGCCGTGAAAATAACATCTTGCAGAAATGTAGGGTAAGGTTGCGTATAATAAACCCTTGTGATCCTACCCTTCCTCGAATCTCACATATAGCGAAAGCTTAGTGCACCAGGCTGCCTCTTTAGAGAAACTACATAAAGGTATAAAAGAAGATATCATTCCAAGGTTAATCCGTAAATCTAATCGAACAAATTGGTAATAAAAAACATGAGCTTATAATCTGTTAGAGCTAAAATTAGTAGTGTTAAGTAGTCAAGATGGGCCAGCCCATCTGTAATAATGGGGGCATTTTCATCTATATCCAGTTTTTGGGTCACCTTTTAACTTATACCCGCTTTGCACAAAAAATTGCAAGCTTACCCACTTTTCGGGTAACTTCAGATATACGGGCTTCAAGTAGAAAAAATTTATGTCTGAAGTTTGAACTTCAGAATTTTTTGCCTGAAGTGTAGCCTTATCAAAGCAAAACTTCAGATATTTTTGCTTGAAGTTTGGCCAATCACGCAAACTTCAGTTCATAGTACAAATGGAAAACTTCAGTCCAATAAAACTACAACTATGTTTTAGGCTGTAAGATTTT
>NW_017671388.1:261699-266701 GCF_001879085.1 Nicotiana attenuata
CACTACGTTCATTGTTGCGATCTTTCCTTTTCTTCCACCTTTGTTTTCTTTCCTTTTACTTCCTTTCTTTTTTTTTTTCATTCACTGTTCTTTTCTTTTCTCTTTTGTTTTTCTTTTTTTTTTCTTTCTTTTCTTTTCTTTTCCTTTTCACGGTTTTTCTCTTATGTCTCCATTTTCTTTCCTTGGCCTTACGAGCTTGATTATTGATTCCGAAAGAGGGGTATGCAAGAAAGTATTTAAGGCTCAAAGGGGTAACGAGGGATAGAGTGTTTAGATAGCAGAACAAAATGCCTTCGTCATTTCAATCTCAAAGTATGTCAAATACAATCAAGTACACAAAGACAAAAGAATCATACATAATATCTCTTGACTGCATCAGAATTGATAGCCATTTCTACACATTTTCCTTCCACATCTGTCAAATATAAAGCGCCATTGGACAACACTCTGGTTACGACAAATGGCCCCTGCCAGTTTGGGGCGAACTTTCCTTTTGCCTCAGCCCAATTAGGTAGGATACGTCTCAGCACCAACTTCCCTACTTCAAACTTACGTGGACGCACCTTCTTGTTATATGCTCTTGCCATTCTCTGTTGGTATAACTGACCATGACATACCGCTGCCAGTCGTTTTTCGTCAATCAGACTTAGTTGTTCCAAGCGGGTTTTAACCCATTCATCATCATCAATTTCTGCCTCCGCGATGATCTGGAGGGACGGGATCTCAACCTCTGCGGGTATTACTGCTTCGGTTCCATACACCAAGGAATAAGGAGTCGCTCCTACTGAAGTGCGGACAGTAGTGCGATAACCCAACAATGCAAAAGGTAGTTTTTCATGCCATTGCCTTGACCCTTCGACCATTTTTCGAAGTATTTTCTTGATATTCTTGTTAGCTGCTTCAACTGCTCCATTTGCCTTAGGACGATATGGAGTGGAATTGCGGTGCATGATCTTAAACTGCTGACATGTCTCGGCCATCAAATGACTATTGAGATTTGCACCATTATCTGTGATGATTACCTTTGGGACCCCAAACCGGCATATGATATTTGAATGCACGAAATCGACAATTGCCTTCTTAGTCACAGATTTGAAGGTTTTTGCCTCCACCCATTTAGTGAAATAATCAATAGCTACCAAAATGAATCTATGTCCATTTGATGTTGCTGGCTCAATCGGTCCAATAACGTCCATTCCCCAAGCAACGAAGGGCCATGGTGCCGACATTGTATGCAATTCCGAGGGCGGAGAATGAATCAAATCTCCATGTATCTGACATAGATGACATTTGCGCACGAAACTGATGCAATCCCGTTCCATGGTAAGCCAATAATACCCTACTCGGAGGATCTTCTTTGCCAATATGTATCCACTCATATGAGGTCCGCAAACTCCCGCATGTACCTCAGCCATGATAACTGTAGCCTGTCTGGAATCTATGCATCTCAATAACCCAAGATCTGGAGTTCTTTTGTACAACACTCCTCCACTGAAGAAAAATCCGCTTGCCAAGCGTCGGATTGCTCTTTTTTGATCCCCTGTAGCCTGTGTCGGGTATACTCCCATCCGGAGATACTCTTTTATGTCGTGGAACCATGGCTCACCATCAAATTCTTCCTCTACCACGTTACAATAGGCATGTTGATCTCGAACCTGAATATGTAACGAGTCCACATAAGCCTGGTCCGGATGATGCAACATCGATGCCAAGGTGGCCAAAGCGTCAGCAACCTCATTATGCATCCTTGGAATGTGTTTGAAATCTATTGACTAAAACCGTTGACAAAGTTCATGCAAGCACTGCCGGTATGGTATGAGCTTCAAGTCTCGTGTTTCCCACTCTCCCTGAATCTGGTGTACAAGAAGATCCGAGTCACCCATGACCAAGATTTCTTGAACACCTATATCTATAGCCAGTCTCAGTCCCAGGATACAGGCTTCGTATTCAGCCATGTTGTTGGTGCAATAGAAACGGAGTTGAGCAGTAACAGGGTAGTGTTGCCCTGTCTCAGAAATCAGTACAGCTCCTATTCCGACACCCTTGGCATTGGCAGCTCCATCAAAGAACAGTTTCCATCCAGGCTTCTCGACCTGTTCTAATTCTTCAATATGCATTATCTCCTCATCCGGGAAGTATGTTTTCAAAGGCTCATATTCGTCATCAACGGGATTCTCAGCCAGATGATCAGCCAATGCTTGTGCTTTCATGGCGGTCCGCGTCACTTAGACAATATCAAACTCCGTAAGCAGGATTTGCCATTTCGCCAGCCTCCCTGTGGGCATGGGCTTTTGAAAAATATACTTCAATGGGTCCAACCGAGAGATGAGATAGGTAGTATATGCTGACAAGTAGTGTTTCAACTTTTGCGCTACCCAGGTTAAAGCACAACATGTTCTCTCGAGTGGAGTGTATTTTACCTCATATGATATGAACTTGTTGCTGAGGTAGTAAATCGCCTGCTCTTTCCTTCCCGTGATGTCATGCTGCCCCAGTACACAACCAAACGAATTGTCTAACACAGTCAGGTAAAGGATCAGGGGCCTTCCTGGCTCTGGCGGAACCAACACTGGTGGGCTAGCCAAATACTTCTTGATCTTATCAAATGCTGCTTGACATTCGTCCGTCCATCTGACCGCAGCATCTTTCTTTAACAACTTGAAAATGGGTTCACAAGTAGTTGTAAGCTGGGCAATGAACCTGCTGATGTAATTCAACCTGCCAAGTAAACTCATCACATCTTTCTTGTTCCTTGGCGGTGGTAACCCTTGGATGTCTTTGATCTTTGACGGGTCTAATTCGATACCGCGCCGACTTACCACGAACCCCAATAACTTCCCTGATGGAACTCCAAACGTGCATTTTGCTGGATTAAGCTTGAGGTCGTACCTGCGGAGTCTCTGGAAAAATTTCCTTAAATCCCTAACATGGTCACATTGTTTCTTCGACTTTATGATCATGTCGTCCACATAGACCTCGATTTCCTGATGTATCATGTCATGGAACATGGTGGTCATTGCCCTCATATACGTTGCCCCTGCGTTCTTCAACCCAAATGGCATGACCCTGTAACAATACGTTCCCCAAGGTGTGATGAATGCTGTCTTTTCCGCATCCTCCTCATCCATCAAAATCTGGTGATAGCCTGCGTAACAATCCACGAAGGAGGCAATCTCATGTTTGGCACAATTGTCAATCAATATATGGATGTTTGGAAGTGGGAAATTGTCCTTCGGGCTTGCCTTATTGAGATCACAGTAATCAACACACACTCTGGTCTTCCCATCCTTCTTTGGTACAGGCACCACATTAGCCAACCAGGTAGGGTATCGAGTAACTCGTATGACCTTCGCCTCAAGCTGCTTGGTAACTTCTGCTTGACAGGCGGGCACGCCGAATAGACAGGCAATTTGTGGACCACCAGATCGGTACTCAAACCCGGCATGTCATCATATGACCATGCGAAAACATCTTTGTATTCCAGCAGCAATTTAATTATCTTCTCCCTGAGCGGGGCTTCCAAATGGACACTTATTTTTGTTTCCCGAACATTCTCCTGGTCCCCTAAATTGATTGCCTCTGTGTCATTCAAATTAGGTTTGGGTTTTTCCTCAAATTGATTTAACTCTTTACTGATTTCTTCCAAAGCTTCCTCATTATCGTATTCCCCTCCATCCTCACACTCAATTTCCTGTATTACTATTTCACATCGGTTATCAAGACTAGGCCGGCGACTCCTTACGCATGGCACATCATTGGAATCAGCATAAAAGGGACTGTACAAAAGAGAAAAGAAAATAAAGACTATTAGGAGAGAAGAAAGGAGGAAATTGCATTTCGTTATAATTGTAAGATAACAAGGTTTAACTCATCCAAAATGGACGGAACATAGAAATCTGAATTACAACCCTGGAAATAATCCAGATTTAGTACTCAAAGAAAAATCAAAACTAACTACCACGACTCCTTCCGAATTGGGAGAGGAGTAGCTTCCCAGTTATTGAGCTTAGCCTGAGATCCCATGAACTGCACATCAAATTCACTCGGGCCTTCGCCGGGTTCCACCATATTCACTTCATCGAACACCTTTTCAAACCTTGCGAGCATCTCCTTGTCAGGTTCTATCACCACAGAATTTGGCATTGCTGTTGCTGGGCGTTGTTTAGTACCAGACCGGACGAAGGAACGGGAAAGGCGGGGAATAGGTTTTGGAAGGATCCACACTCTCTTTTTCATCTTTTTGGCTCTCCTTATGTCAGCTGAAGTGGGTTTGAAACCTAACCCAAAAGTGTCTAGATTTCCGGGGAGAGACACCGGCTGTAGGATCCCTTGCAGTGAAGCACCTAACCCCTTTCCGGGCAAGAATCCATGTCTTATCATCTCTGAGGCTACCATAACAGATGCGGCAGCTATCTTGGGCATGTGAACACACTCTCCTTCCGGGATTTTATCAACTGGCACTGTATCCATGACTTGGTACACCCAGGGACCTTTGTCATTTTCAACTTCCTCGAAGGATGTAATAGCATTACAAGAATTGTCCTCTCCATGAACCACGATCTCCTGCCGATCCCATTCAAACTTGACCATTTGATGCAAAGTAGACGGTACTGCCTTTGCGGCATGAATCCAAGGCCGTCCCAATAACAGATTGTAGGAAACACTGACATCGAGCACTTGAAACTCCATCGTGAATTCCACAGGTCCTATTGTTAGCTCCAACACAATATCTCCCACTGTATCTTTCCCTCCGCCGTCAAACCCCCGTACACAGATACTGTTTTTATGAATTCTTTCCCTGTCAACTTGCAACTTTTCTAGAGTGGAAAGAGGGCAAATGTTGGCACTAGACCCATTATCAATTAACACCCGAGTCACCACGGAATCTTCACACCTCACTGTGAGGTACAAAGCTCTATTATGTTCAGTTCCTTCCAATGGTAACTCGTCATCAGAAAATGTCACCCTATTTACCTCAAAAATTATTCGCAATCTTCTCAAG
>NW_017671388.1:268219-292686 GCF_001879085.1 Nicotiana attenuata
TTTACAGGCCCTGGTTTATTACCCTCACTGGTTCACTGACTGTCCGGCCCACTGCGACCAAGCTTTCTTATCAACCAAGTCCTCTTTTACTTTACTTTCGCTTGCTTTAATCATCATCACAGTCTGCGACGGCTTCTTGTATTCTCCCTTCTGCACTATCTCGATCATGTGAGCCTCATGATGAATTGGTAGTGGATTCTGAGTGATATTGGGAGTCTCCGGAGCCTGCACCTCAATTCTGCGTGTATCAATCAATTCCTGAATGGCAGTTTTCAGATGCCAACATTTCTCTGTATCATGTCCAGGTGCTCCTGAGCAGTACTCACAATTCACTGAATGGTCCAGGTTCCTTGGGGGAGGGTTTGGTAATTTAGGTTCGATCGGGTTCAGCATACCCAACTGCCTCAATCTGTGGTATAGGCTCGTATAAGATTCTCCCAAGGGAGTGAAAGTCTTCTTCTTCTGTGACCTATCATTCTTGTATGCAGGATTGGGTTGGAAACTGGTTCCAGCGGTATTTCTGTTGGTTCTTTGGGGTGGGTAAGTGTTTTGGGGTGTGGGTGCGCGCCATTGGGCACGAGTAGGAGGTTGTGGGTATGTCTGGGCATGATGGACAGCGAAATGGGGGGTAGGAGGTGGATAGTAATGCTGTGGTGGGCCATATGAGGTATGCGGGTAAGCTTGGGGGTGAGGGCGAGGTTGGTGATAATATAGTGACGGACCCCTGGACCAAACCCTTGATTCCACTACTGCCACTTCCTCTTTCTTCTTCTTGCTCAATACTCCTCCGGTGCCGCTTTGAATGGCCTGCGTGGTTGCTTTGAGTGCTGAGTAGCTCATAATTTTGTTGGACTTGAGACCCTCTTCTACCATGCTTCCCATCTTTACAACTTCGTTGAAAGTTTTCCCCACAGCGGACACTAGATGGCCATAGTAAGTTGGCTCTAAAGCCTGAAGGAAATAATCCACCATTTCATTCTCTTTCATCGGGGGATCAACCCTTGCTGCTTGCTCTCTCCAGCGGAAACCATATTCTCTAAAGCTTTCTCCGGGCTTCTTCTCGATTTTGGTCAATGACAGACGGTCCGGGACAATTTCAAGATTGTACTGAAAATGACATGCGAAAGTTTGAGCTAAGTCATCCCAGGTGTACCACCGAGCATGATCTTGTCTTGTGTACCATTCCAACGCCGCTCCACTTAAGCTTTGACTAAAGTAGGCCATTAATAGCTCATCCTTTCGTCCGGCCCCCCTCATCTTGCTGCAGAAACCCCTCAGGTGGGCCACCGGATCACCATGGCCGTCGTATAGGTCGAACTTGGGTAGTTTGAATCCCACTGGCAATTGGACGTCAGGAAATAAGCACAAGTCCTTGTAGGCCACACTTACTTGACCCCCGAGACCTTGCATATTCCTGAAGGACTGCTCTAAACTTTTGACCTTTCATATCATCTCCTCTTGTTCCGGGTTTTTGGGAGGTTTCTCTTCTTCAGCTGAGAGATTAAAATGGGGAGTGTAAGAGTATGGTTCTGGGGGTTTGAAGGTGGGTTCGGGTGGGTAATAGTGATTTTCCTGGGTTTGGAACAGAGGTTCGCTTGAGGATCTGTGTAATGCGGTGGGTGGAGGAGCCACGAATACTGGGGGAATTGGCTTGGAGGGTGGCAGTGGTGGTGTCTGAGAAGTGGTTCCGTAATATTGCTGGTGAGTAGGGAGAGCAGGATATGAGTTCGTTGCGGGAGGATCTTGGGGTTGAGTGGGTGGTGAGAGATAATTGGGATTGGCAGGATAGACTGGTGGGGGATGTCCCTTCGACCAGGCCTTGTACATTTCGGCCATCTGCTGTTTTAACTTATACATCTCCTCTCTCATTGTATTCACATCCATTGCCTCCTCCTCTCTGGATGGGTCAACGATGCTTGCTTCTATATCTTGATTGGCCCTTTTCGATTTGTCTTTGGAGCGGGTGTTGTAAGGGTGGGTTGCCAGAATGCCAGTCAGCTTATCACCTGCCTGGACTCATCAACAACAACTTGTTAGCGGTTAGGGCATTAACAAATAGATAACCGCACATGGATGGATGGATGCACCTAAGAAGTCAAACGTTGCTATTATGTTGCTATTCAATCACATGCGTCATCCCGGCTTTTATTTCTTTCTCTTGCCAATTAATTCCTACTCCTAGCTTTCCCTCTTCACCCTTTTTTTCTTCTTTTTTTTTTTCTTTTTTTTTTGGATTCTCTTTCCTTTGGTTTTTTCCCTTATTTGTATCATTCCTTTTTAGTTTTCCTTTGATTTATTTAGAAATGGTCGAATCCTATGGAGATTGCCTACGCATCACGATCCCGCGTGAATCAGACCAAGCGTAGTTCGCGAAGAATAAATGTAAAGTGAAAACAGAATATTTTTGGGAATTGTCAAGTTTATTGATAGCAACTACGTCCATTACAAAGACTCGAGACAAACTTTGGTGCAAAAAGAACTACAGACTCCATATCCCTATCCTAGTTCAAACAAAATACAGACTCAATCAACTGACTGTCTTTTAACAAAACGGAAATACAGACAGACCCAAAATGTAAACTCTAACAGACTCACAGACAACTATGAATACATTAAAGCTCCTGGTGCCCGCGGGACATCGTTCGGTCTCGCCGCAGGCCTCTATGTAAGTTCCCCTTGGAGTCTATCTAGATCATTCATTATCTGCTTCACAAATGTCATGACTGATGCAAAGAAGGTGGTACGGGTCATGTTCTCGCACATCTGGCACTTCCGTGTAATAGAATGAGCAACGGTTAAGATTTTCTCTCGGATTCTTCCTTTCTCTTGAAGCAACCGCCCTATCTGCTGGGCCCTAGCATCCAAAGTCTGTTCAAACGCCTGGCTTTGTTCTCGAAGTTGCTGCAAATCCATTTCTAGCTGTGCTAATGCCCTATAACAGTGTTCTCTCTCGACTTTGAAATCCTTTGCCTGTTTAATCATCCGATTTTCTGCGACAGTGGCCTTTTCCTTTAATCTTGCGACCTTATTGTCGTATTCTTCTTTTAACTGCTTAACCATGCGAGCCCGTTCTTCTGCATTTTTAGCCAATTGCCTCCGGACCCCAACTAATTCCTTTTCTGCTTTGTCGAGGTCAAAACTGTAATCATTCACCTTTTGCCTTAGATTTGCTATAAGCTTTGTATCTTTGGCACTTCTGACAGGGTCGTCGGCCTCTAGCTTCATCTTTTGTATTTGGGCTCGTAAAGCTTCATTCTCCTTGGCCAATTGTTTTCTCCCCCCTTCGTCAGCCGCGGCTTGCAAGCTATTTTCAAATTGGAGGTCTTGGACCTATTTTTCCAATGCTCCTATGCGGGCCCTGTACTCGTTTTCTTTAGCTAACCAAGCCCACTGTTCTTGTGATGAATCAACAAATTCCTGGATGTGAGGTCTTTTGGCCGGTCTTCCGAATGCAACATCCCTTCTATACCAAGCCTGATAATCAGGTGACACCTCTCCTTTGGCTCGATCCCGGACACAAGTGTTTGCCGCCAAATATTGACATTCGCTCCAGACTTGGCGGACCACTATTTCAGGAAACTGGCCATCAGGGCCAATCTCAACCACTTGCAAACTAAGATCATCATCCTTGGGTACTATCTGGCATCTCCCCAGTTGCCTCAACACTCGATACGGTGCGTAAGGCTGAATGCTTCTAAGCCCCATTAGAAGAAAATATGGTCGGGCTGTCGGCATATATACGACTTCATCAACGGGTAACCATCCCAGCGTCCACTCTATCTGGCTAGCCGTGAGGGACCGAAAACATGTTATCCATCCCGTGACTCCTTCCGGCAATTTGGCTCCTTTAATCCTTGTGTAAAATTCTTCTATGCATGTTTTTTCTGGAGACCCGTAGCTTAAGAACTGAGGGCGATGACACAGATGCTCAATCATCCACATTTGTAATAATAAGTTGCACCCCTCGAAGAAAGCTTCCCCGGCTTTACATGTTGTAAGAGCACGGAAGATGTCGGCCAATATCATAGGTGCAAGTGTACTTTTGGCTTGAGTGATTAATGTACTGACAACCCCAGCTATTTTTATATCAATGTTCCCATCCTTCCTTGGAAATATTAAAAGCCCCAAGAAAGCCACCATAAAAGCGAAGCATCGATGCTCCTCCCACTTCTGGCAGTTTCCTTTGCTGCATATCTTACTTTCTGGGTTGTTGAACCCCCCGATATGGCCATAGCGATGATATATGAAGCTTAGAGTACAAAAGCCATTTGCCAGGTCTGGGTTATGGACGACCCTGACTATTTTCAAGGAGTCTAAAAACTTGTGTACAGCTACAACTCTGGGAGCAACCAAGTATTTGTGCCTCAACGGAACCTCATCCTTTCCAATGTAGCCAGCTATTTCCTCCAATGTCGGGGTAAGCTCAAAATCCGAAAAATGGAACACATTATGTGCTGGGTCCCAACATGTAACCAGTGCTCTAATAATATCTCCCCGAGGCGCAATATCAAGCAAACCGGTAAGCCCTTTCAAATGTTTCTTAACCGCATCTTGCCCTTCTTTGCCCAAATCGTTCCACCATAGACGTAACTCCAACAGGATTTTATGCATGATTGAAAAGGGTTCATTTTGGGTCGTGCTCATCCTGCACATTTATTAAGGTGCTTTAATATCTTATTTGACCTAAATAGGAAAGCAAATAACACTATCTTTGTTTAAATTTCCAATTTTAAAACGGCCGGTTTTGCAGTTACGGCCTTTAGCACTTCGTAAAGAAGATTTTAAGGCTATGCCTGCTAGCCGTCAAATGATTCAAGATGGCCGTTTTTGCACAAGCAGCCTTCCGGCGCCCGTTTGGGGACATTCGGCTATTTTGGCAAAACGGCATCACCTGAAAAAACAAAATTGACCTTTTTGGGCTATTTTTGCAAAAAGGGTGGTTGGAACCGATTAGGGTTGCCTACGTATCTCACACCCGGTGAGAATCAAACCTGCGTAGTTCGGGAGAATAAATCTAACTGTTTTTGAAAACACCCCTAATTTGAAAATAAAACCCCTTTTTTTGTTTTTTTTTCTTTTCTGAAAGCAAGACTCTTTTTGTAATTTCTTTTAGTGGCAAATAAACTAAATTGGAAAATAAAGCTCCTTTTTCTATTCCATAAGACAAACTACTTTTCTTTCTTTCTTTTTTTTTTCGTTCATTTTCTAAAAAATCCGGCAGCATTTCGGCACTTACTTGGCCATTGGTTTTTCTAGCATAGGTAATTAACTCTCCACACTGCTATTTTCTCTTTTTCTCTCTCTCTTTTGTTTTTTTCAATATTGCCCGGATATTCAAAGCCGGTCAGCATGCGAGTCCAAAACAGATAAATGCACAAGTAGGATGCATCAGGATGGTCCATTATTCCGGGTACACCTGTCCTAGACGGACCCAACCCCTGTATTGAGTCCCCTAAGTCAAAATGCACATGATGCAGATAAGCGCTCCTACTAGGGATCCGGCATGAAGTCTAGTTCTTCTAGGTTCAAAACCTGGGTATGTGTTCTAGACTGTGTACCCGAGCGGACAACTCGAGTCGAGGAGGGGGCTACGTACCGGGAACCAAAAGGCCATCCGGCTTAGTAACTTGTCCGGCCTCTTTCTTATTTCAGGGTATTGACCCTAACAGAATAGGGAGTCTCAACCAGTAAGCACATCCCCGGAGGTGAGAAGAGAAGGGTTTCGGCACAATTTATATGCAATTCCAGATAATATCAAAGCGGTAAAAAGCAACATCTTGCACATTTAGCATGAAACATGTAGGAAAATCAGATAAAGCCAAATACAACAATATATCTAAGCTCGAATTCTGAACCCTGAACCAAAGGTCTGGGTTCTTGTCCCCAGCGGAGTCGCCAGAGCTGTCACACCTCCTTTTTATCTACTACACTCACAAGGGCATAATAAAGGGAGTTATTTCCAACTTGAAGTGACAATCGGAACAGGATTTATTATTAATATTCAGAGTCGCCACTTGGGAAACTAATGGTGTCCCAACTCACCTGTTGAATCCCGATCCGAGGAAATTATGACTCTGTTAACAGTCCGCGAACCAGAACTCCGAGTAAGGAATTATGTTAACCCGGGAGAAGGTGTTAGGCATTCCCGGGTTCCGTGGTTCTAGCACGGTCGCTCAACTGTTGTATTTTGATTTTATCTGATTTCGAAATATGTTCTAGCTTATGTGCTTTTATTAGTAAACCGCTTTTACTTTTATTTTTATTTGATTTTTAAACGAATTGCAACGTCGTGAAAATGTGCCTCAAATCACGTCGCACCAGTGCACCCGTGATTGTTAGCACATTTCGACTTCGTTGAGATTTGGATTTGGGTCACATCAATGTGCACCCGAATTTAGGGAAGTAATATTATTAAAGTATGCGCCTGAAGCACCTACGCGTTTGGTTTTGCGAGGGCCATGAAATTTTGCTAAATGGCACGCCTCGGATTCTAATCATTTTGATATGAGCAATTAATGAGGGCCCCGCAATTTGTGTGTTCTATTTGGCGAGGCTCATCTCACTTTATTATTTAAAAGCCAACCTAAAGCAAACTAGGGTTTCTATTTAATTTGTCCCTAACAAAGTCTGATTAATTATTGTTAGTAAAACATCTTACTAAGACCTTTTAACAATTTTTCTTTCGGGCCTGAACTTGGCCCAACAAAAGAAATCTCAGCCAGCTTGGTGATTGGCCTGCACTTAGGCCTAAACGAGTGAGGAAAACGTCAATTGACATTGGGCCCCAAACGGATCCAGGCCCAGATATGACTTTAAAGGGAACAATCATGTTTTTGGCCTTCAACATGGCCCAGATTATTTTATCTTCAGCTTGTGCAGAACAAGCTCGACATTTCTCCATGGCAATTGTGACTTATTAACTTGATTACCCAGGCAGATTGAACTAATTAACCAATGTATTTGAAATTGAATTAAACCATTAGAGAAAGACTAAACGAAGCAGCATGCTCGATACTGGACTCTGCCTCTGTGCTAATATCAACTCATAATCTGTTTTGGATTTAATTTATGCTAATAGTTTAATTTCTAACTAGACTTGAATCAATTGAAGACTATTAACTTCCTGGACAACTTATTAATCACAGAAGAAGTTCATCAAGTACAGGAGAGGCTTATGACCTAAATCGTTTTTACAATCATGCTTCCCTTTTATAGAACGAAATCTAATTAACAGGATATTAACATTTACCTCACTATCACTGAACAATCAATTCAAGCCTGTTAGTCTCACACAGTTCTAATTACACAATCACACCTAAATCGGAATTAAGCTACTATTGAACTATCAATATATAACAGTCCATATCAGTTCGAGACAGTCCATACGAATGGTCCAGTTATACAGTCCAGTTAACAGTCCAGTATTTACACACATACTGCAAAATTGATTCAACACTTCAATACACCTATTTAACTATCAATACACCACAGTCCAAACAGCACACTTCAAGATCAAACAGATGAACATTTGTATTCCATTTCAAGCTTAATGTTACAGCAGGGCAGATTCAAATGTGTACCTGGTAATGGCAAATAAGAAAAGGAAAAGATCAGTAGTAGTGACAGTTTGCAACAGCAGCCCAGGAAGAAGTTGAAATCCAGTATTAACTCAATCAACACAGCCAATTCAGGAATAGGATTGAAACTCCAGCAATGAACCAAAACATTAACAATTTGAAGCACCAATGCAGTCCAAAACCAAATCGATTACCCAGACTCAGTTTACAGCAATTCAAATAGACCTTAACGACTCTCTTGGCAGCTACTTCCACATATAGAACAGTATACTCGACAACCAACTTATTTCTGATCTCAATGCTGTGATTAGTATTGTTTTGAAGGAATTTTATGACTTTTAGAAACTCTGTTTTTATGCCTTTTGGAAGGGGTTTAGTGGACTGCCCAAAAACTTCCTACTCAAGGCAAATGAATGCCTATTTATAGGTGAACTTAAGGTCTAATTTCAGATTTTCCTTTTTCCCCTTAGTCCCTATTCTAATTTCAGTGTTTACCCTTTATTTTCTGACTTGTTACACAAGTAACTACCTCAAGTTTATTAGAACCTACACTATAGTCCATCCTAGAAGGTTCTATGCCCATTACAATTCCTATTCTACCCATACTTTACTTCAACAATTACCAATCTTAATGAAACTACCCTTTTTCATGCCTATACTACCCCTTGAACCCTCTTGGAATTACTGAGCTAAACCAGACCATCTAAACTACAAACCTTACAATGCTAAACACTGGCTTAAGGCATTACTAATGACAACTTGTTTAAACGGGATTAGCTGACCAGATTAACTCAAACAAGAACAAAATTACAACCAACAAATCCTAACAGAATTGATCAAGATGACTAATGAATCATAAATTAAAAACAAGCACTTAGCAGGACAGATTCAAAACGAAAAGAAATTAAAACTAAAACCTAAGGTTTAACAGAGCAGGATTAAATTGAGCCAACAAAATTAAGCTAAATCTAAAAACAATTACAAGAACGAGATGAAAATATACACATAGTCAAAGACAGAATCAACACTTACTGATCATTCGACTGACTATGGGATAAACTCCGACTGGCCATTTGTTGTTTGAATCCTCCGGGATTCTTGACACGTAACATCCCTAATCGTGTGTTTTTCAAAAGAACACACATGATTAGGGAAATTACGGTCCGAAATCCCCAAGATTTTTAGGGTTCTGCCGGAATTGAGATTTAAAATTCGTAACGTTCCGGGCAGATTCGAGACTAATGGCTATGGGGGTTGGATAGAAGAGACTCAGATGAACCTAGGGTATCAATTTGGGGTAATTTGGCATACTTTGGGTTTTGGCCGGAAAATTCAATCCGATATTCGAGATGTTCTGGTCGGATTTGAAGGGCGAGGCCTAAGGGGTTTGAAAGAAGAGGTGATGGCGGTTGAGTAGTGTTAATTTGGGGTGGTTTGGACAAGGTTGTGTCATGGCCGGAAAATTCGATCCAATATTCGAGAGGTTTGGCTAGGAATTGAGGGATGATATTTGGGGATTTGGAAAGAGGAGGAGACAGTGGTTCCAGGGTGTAATTTTGGTGGTCATCGGAGCTTCGCCGCCGGCGACGGACGGCGGAGGGACGATGGGGCTAGGGCGGAGGAGGGTGGCCGGCACCGGCGTTACAGGGGACGGGTTGGTACGAGGAAGAGGAGTTATGTTTTGATTTTTTGTGTATAATTCGGACAGTTTTATTCCATTTTGAGAGTTAATCGTGGCCATTGGATTTGGGGAAATAGACGGTCGTGATTAAACGACGTCCAAACGACGTCGTTTTGAACGTGAGGCAATTGGACCGGGCAGGGTGTTTGGGCCTGGACGTGGGAATTGTTTGGGCTACCTGATTTTGGCCCAAATTTGGCCTTTACTCAAGACCATTTTGAATTTTTCTCTTTTTCTTTTCCCCCTTTTTTTGTATTTTTTTTTTGTATTTATTTATTATTATTTTTTTTTTGATTTTATAAAATGCTAAAACAAAGCACAGACCTAATTACACTATTTAACTCCTAGAATTACTTATAACTCTATTTAAAACAAATGCAATAATTAATAATGCAAAGAACTATTTTCTTGCAATTTTTCTACATTTATTCTAAAATTAATTAGTAGTAAAATTGTGAAATTAAATCCCTAAATGCCAATGCATCCTTTTTGGTATTTTCATATGGATTAAAATGCACAAATAAAAATGCAACAATTACCAAAGGATGCCACAAAATTCACACAAAAAATTATAAATACTAGAAAAACTGTTTTGTTTGAAATTTTGGAAATTATTGCTTAGGGCAAAAATCACGTGCTCACATCATACATATGTGTATAAATGCCATACCAAGCATAGGTATATGTGTACATAACATCATCAAGCCTTTGAGGGCATCCCATCATATCTTCTCGGCCACTGTGGGCAAACCATGAAATGTATACCAGCTGATCAGGTGGTGGTGCGTATATAATGTCGTAACCTTTTCCCATATCCCATATATATATATATATGTACGCATATATAACTCCATCTGGTCAGGCGTCAATGTAAATGAATGCAATGCATGAAAAGTAGGTCATAAATCTCTCGGAATGACATAAGATCATTGTGCCTTTGATTGATATCATGAAATAAGCTTTGTCAATTTACATATTTTCTGAGACCCATGAACATATAATAGAACAATATGACACATGGGGAATCAAGAACATAAGCATCTCTAGTATTTCTATGAATAGAGTCATTTATGGAAGTTGTGCATTTGCTCGTTTTGTTTGTATCGTATGGATCATGCCAAAAAGAAAGAAGGGATAGCCTTAACATACCTGGACCGATTCTCTTGAAAATTCCCCTAACACACGTCTTTTGCGAAAAAATGTAACGACAGATCGATGTAGGGGAAAATCCGTATGATATTCCTTGCAAAAGATTGCACCGTACTCCCTTAGAACCGCAAAATTCTGTTGCTATAACATTACGTAGTCTCGTATGATTTTTGTAGCAACAATCACGTTACTAATCATTTAATCTCTTATGAATGAGTTGCTGAAGCATTCTTTGAACTATTGTAGAGATTCCATAATTAATTAGAGAGGTCTCCTTTAATATTTTGGTGTTCGCCCACTTGAATAATGACTAAGACACAAAATCTTCTAATTCTGACAAAAACATCCATGACATAAGAGTCACTTTCAAATAAAGCTTCTTGGCTGCCACGTTAGGAGGCTCTTAAGCTTATCCATAATCTTAATTAATTAACCACTAATCTCTTGATTAACTTGATAATCTCCCACTATCCAATAATTAACCAATTACTCACATAATTGAGAATTATCTCAAATTACTTAAAATACTACTCACTTTTAACACACTTTATACCTCTTACTATCATGGTCATGTGGTACCTTGTATGACACTAGTCAATAAATACGGGGTATTATAGCTCAGACTGTATTTTATCTCAAACGACAAACTTCGACGAAACTCAATTTCTTCAATTTGCTTTACCCTATCAGCTTCACGAACTTGATTGAAATAGCATAATATAAATCTCCAAATAATCTTGTCCTTGAACTGATGCCAATTATCTTACAGCAAATTCAACATACAATACTACAGTGTGTAACATCGTCGTAACATAATACTGCGGGGCGTAACACAACCCGTTTCTAATATCAACACATTAACATATACAACTCGACATGACCAACAACGCAATCTCAACGCAAAAGGGGAATAAAGTGTATACAACATCAAGGAACTACCAGTAAAAATAGAAAATAAGCACTATCTCGTAATTACAAACCTCGACAATTCATTAATTGCAAAACAACTAAATGACTCACACAATCAGATATATGGTGATAAAGTGCAATGAGTAATGTAAGGCAATAAAGGAAAGTAAAGGCATGAGAGAATGAAGATATACAACTAATACATGTAGGAATATACAGTAGGTAAGCAGATATTGAGCGAGGAATGAACAAATCAGAACAGGTAACAACTAAATGACAGATGACAAGTAAGGCATGAATAACAAGCAAGATCATGTAGCAATCAAAGGATGTAACAAGAGATAACATGGAATAAGTGATGACATAAAGGTAAGTAGCCCAACCCGCATGCTATAACCCATGGCAACGCGTAAACACTCGTCACCTCGTATATACACCGTCCCCACACATAATTCACGTAGCAAATAGACCAAAAAGTCCTAATTCTCTCAAGTTAAAGATAAACATGACACATACCTCTTTTCACAATCAAATGATTAATTCACCACAACTTTTTTATTAGAACAAACCTCCAAACCAATTGAATCTAGCCAAATATCATTCAAATAATCCAAAAATAAGCTTTAGAAACTTCCCACGAGTGAAAAAGGTTCAATATTTAGCTAATATAAAAAAGTCAACCCCGACCTCGCTTGGTCAAAATCAGAGATTCAGACCAAAACTCAAATAACCCATTTACCCGCTGAGCCTGGATATGTGATTTGTTTTGAAATTCGATCTTCATTCGAGGTCTAAGTTACAATTTTAAAAATCTCTAAATTCTACCCAAAATTCATAATATCTGCCATGAAATTAAAATATTTGATGTTAAAAAATCATGAAAAGTAATCAAAATTGATTAAGAAGTAATTAGAGATGATTACCAATGCATTTGGGAAGGAAAAGTTCCGCAAAAATCGCCTCTAGAGAGCTTAGGGTTGAAAAATGATGTAAAATGAGCTAAGTCCCGATTTTTTCTCCCTTTACCCAGCTACAAGTGTTCTATTTGTGAACACTTGTTCGCAAATGCGATGCGTGCAAATGCGATGAGTGCATCAGGCCTAGTGAATTCACAAATGCGGAATGCCTTCCATTGCAAATGCGCTCCAATGCTTCGCAAATGCGAAGCAGACAAAGTTACCAGTGTTCGCATAAAAAAAAGAGGATTATTTGCAAATGCGGACCACACCCAGTTTGCAAATGCGAGGTTTACTTTGCAAATGTAATGCCTGATAAGTGGAGATTTTGAATGCTTATTAGCGCCTTTTTGCTTTCATTCTAATCTAAAAGCATTGAATTGTGTCCCCAAAACTGATCAAATAGTGAAAAATTGCAAGAATGATGAAAATTGAGCTCCCAAGATGAAATACGACTCAAAAACGATTAATCTAGACCAAGGAATAAAAGGCACAAAAGATTACAAAGTACGAACCGCAAAATTCCATCTGCGGTCACAATCAAAGAAAGAAAGTTCAACAGACTTTGGAGCAAATTGCGGACCGCACATGAGTTGTATGGCCGCAAAAGATGGGCTAGGATCAAAGTTTAGGGAGATGACAGAAAGGCAAAGTCCAGAGCTTCCTCAATTTGCAGTCGGCACAAGATTTGTGTGGCCGTAGAAGACTATCTTGTTGCCGCAACCATATCTCTGCGGACCGCAAATGAGTGTCCTGCGGCTGCAGTACTAAATCTGTGGACCGCAAAAATGTTGCCTCACGACCGCAGTCAAGAATTGTGCAGCCGCAGAATCCTAGTTCCTACAAGATGAAGAATTCTGCAGACCGCACATGGAATTTCGTGGCCGCAGAACCTCCCGAGTGGCATTTTTGTCCAAAATTGTTAGCTTTGTATAAATAGAAGATTTTCACGAAATTAGGTAAAGTTTTGAACATTTGAAGTACTGTAGCCATTTCTCTTTTCTTCTTTAGGCAACTTTAGCTTATTTAGGTGATTTAACATTGGATTTCTATATTAATCTTTCAATATGAGTTTTATTATTTTTTCTTATTTACTTTCTTCTACACCCACTATGAGTAGCTAGATTTTTACTAGGGTTGTGACCCAATCCTAGAGTGTAAACATTATGGGATGATTAATTTTATGCTTGTTTATGAATGGGTGTTTATTATTTAGCTTAGTTCATGCTTCATTGGTGGAATTAATGGTTGCAAACACTGATTCGTGCCTATTTGACTTAGCCTCTTCTTGAGAAAGAGAGACCTAGTCTAAGTTAACATAGGTAACAAGGAATTGGGTTAATTGAGAGATTGATTAACCCAATTAAATGGTTCAACCTAGAGATAGTAACAACCCGACTTGAGCTCTTCACAACCATTGGTAGATACCATTTGGTCTAAGAAAGCCAAATTGGGTAAAACCACTCTCTGACCGAGAGGTATTGAGTGGGCAACGTAGTGTTGTGAGCTATGATACACCCTAGTCAACATAACAAGAATAAAGTCTTTATCCGATTAGGCAAACACTAGATCATGGAAACAACCCTAGGCTTTTTATATCTTTGAAAAACACTCAAAAAATTAATCATCTTTAGTTTCATACCTTTAGATTTGCAATCCTTAGATACTTCACGTACTAATTCCAGATATATACTCCTTACTCCTATCTTAGCTACTTGTGGATAGGATCATGACTCCTTGTTGGATATTATTATTTCAAACGACCGTATCATACCTCTTTAGAGGCGTGAATTTGGACGTGATCAATTTTTTGCGCCGTTGCCAGGGAGTTAAATAACAGTGTTAGCTATATATTTAGGTTTATCTGTGGATTGTCTTCTTTTCCTTCCATGTTACTAATTTGTGTGAATCAATTGCAGTTAAAATTATGGGTGAAAAAAACAATGTAATCGGAAACATGCCTTTGGGGGATATGGACGTTGAGGATGACCAAGTTGAAGAGGTTCCTCTTGAAAATCAAGCAAATAGAAGAGGCCACGCACCTCATGACAACGTCTCATTTCTGCCCCCACCTCAACCAAGAGCGGCTCCACACCGGGTGTTGCCGAATGAAGGGTATGCAAGTTCCATTGACCTCCCCGTATTAGGGCGGGCAACTTTCATAACACCAATATAATACTTACTTTGCTAAAGCGACGAGGTTTCTTCACCGGGGTTCCTAGTCAAAATGCATACAAACACTTGAAGGGTTTGTGGACACTTGTTGGGGGAGTAAACAAACATTTTCGAGGATGCTTTAAGGCTAAGGCTTTCTCCCTTCTCTCTACGGGGGAAAGCCTTAGATCGGTTGGAAAGACTGCCAAACCATTCCATCCGTACTTGGGATGAGTTGGTGGAGAAATTTATCACCAATTTCTTCTCACCCAGGCATATGGCTACTCTTAGAGACGAAATTCTATCATTCAAGCAAGAGCCCAATGAGTGGCTACATGAGATATGGGAGCCGTATATAATAATGGTCATAAAGTGTCCCAATAATGACATGACAGAAAATATGATTGAACAAACATTCTATCGTGGGATTAATACAACCAACCAATGCGTGGTGAATCAACTTGCCGGTGGGAATTTCATAACAACGTCGTATGCAGAAGCTTGTGAGATTTTAGATGAAATGGCGGAAACATCATCGGGCAAACGTTCCACAAGGTGATTCAAACATGATTCTTTACATGACCATGGGCAAGCCATTAACGATGTGACTACTACTATGAACCAACTCGCAAAGGCGCACCTTCATCAAGTGCAAAATCCTAAGCAAGTCAATGTCATGGAAGGAGTGAACATGATGGTGAACAAAATAAGAGTAAAGGGCCCACAAGTGCAAACCGAGTTGAAAATTATGTGCAAGAAGATAGTGGCTTTGATCAAGATGAACTTTACAATGAACAAGAGGAAGAGGTGCAATATGTGAACAATTACCAAGGGAAATGAAACATAAGATAGATCCTTTTCCAACTGGACTGAGCTGAAATCCGACACGTGCGACGGATCACCGTGATACCTCTGGAGCATCGAGACATGAAATACCGGATGAACTCTTGCCAAGCTGGGAGGTAAGGCAAGCTCGTAAGCAACCTCCCCAACACGCCTCAATATCTCAAAAGGTCCAATAAACCTCGGACTCAACTTCCCCTTCTTCCCAAATCTCATAACGCCCTTCATAGGTGATACCCAAAGCAGAACCCGCTCTTCAACCATGTAGGAAACATGACGAACTTTTCGGTCCGTGTAACTCTTCTGCCTGGACTGGGCCGTACGGAGTCTATTTTTAATCACCTTGAGTCTCTCCAAAGCATCCTGAACCAAGTCTGTGCCTAATAATCTAGCCTCACCCGGCCCAATAATCTACATCGCCTACCATATAAGGCCTCGTACGGTGCCATCTAAATGCTGGACTGATAGTTGTTGTTGTAGGCAAACTCTGCCAATGGAAAAAACTGATCCCAAGAACCTCCAAACTCAATCACACACGCACGAAGCATATCTTCAAGAATCTGAATAGCGCGCTCGGAATGTCCGTCCGTCTGAGGGTGAAATGCTGTGCTCAACTCCACCCGAGTACCCAACTCCTGCTGTACGGCTCTCCAGAATCGCGATGTGAACTGATTACCTCTGTCTGAAATGATGGAAACTGGAATACCATGCACACGGACAATCTCCCAGATATAAATCTCCGCTAACCGCTCCGAGGAATAGGTAGTACACACAGGGAAGAAATGCGATGACTTGGTCAGCCGATCCATAATAACCCATATGGCATCAAACTTCTTCAAAGTCCGTGGGAGCCCAGATATGAAGTCCATGGTGATCCGCTCCCACTTCCACTCCTGAATCTCTATCTGCTAAAGCAATCCACCCGGTCTCTAGTGCTCATACTTCACATGCTGACAATTAAGGCAGCAAGCTACAAACCCAACTACATCCTTTTTCATCCGCCTCCACCAATAGTGCTGCCTCAAGTACTGATACATCTTCGCGGCACCCGGATGAATGAAATACCGCAAACTATGGTCCTTCTCTAGAATTAACTCCCGAAGCCCATCAACATTGGGTACACAAACTCGACCCTGCATCATCAATCCTCCGTCATCACCAATAGTCACATCTCGAGCATCGCCATGCAACACTTTGTCCTTGAGGACAAGCAAATGAGGGTCATCAAACTGACGCTCCAGGATACGATCAAACAAGGAAGACCGAGAGACCACGCAAGCTAGAACCCGACTAGGCTCCAAAAGATCCAATCTCATGAACTGGCTGGCTAATGCCTGGATATCCATCGCCATGTGATGATCGGTGAATACCTCACAAGACACGCCATATAGGTAGTGCCTCCAAATCTTCAAAGCATGAACTATAGCAGCCAACTCCAAATCATGTACAGGGTAGTTCTTCTCAGGGGGCTTCAACTGACGAGAAGCATATGCAATAACTCTACCCTCCTGCATCAACATACATCCGATCCCAACTCTCGAAGCATCACAATACACAGTGTAAGAACCTGAAGCTGATGGCAATACCAACACTGGAGCCGTGGTCAAAGTTGTCTTGAGCTTCTGAAAGCTCTCCTCGCACTCATCAGACCACACTAATGGTGCACCCTTCTGCGTCAACTTGGTCAAGGGCGAAGCAATAGATGAAAAACCCCGGACGAACCGGCGATAATAACCCGCCAAACTGAGGAAACTCCGAATCTCTGTGGCTGAGGACGATCGACGCCAACTCTGTACCGCCTCTATCTTCTTTGGATCAACCTGAATACCATCACTGGACACCACGTGCCCCAGGAAAGCCACAGAACCAAGCCAGAACTCACACTTGGAGAACTTTGCATAAAGCTTCTCCTCCCTCAATCTCTGTAATACCACTCTCAAATGATGTACGTGCTCCTCTTGGCTACGCGAGTACACCAGGATGTCATCAATAAAAACAATCACAAATGAATCCAGATACGGCCGAAATACACTGTTCATCAAGTGCATGAATGCTGCTGGGGCATTAGTCATCCCAAAGGACATAACCAGAAACTCATAGTGCCCATATCTCGTCCGGAAAGCAGTCTTCATAATATCCGAATCCCAAATCTCCAGCTGGTGATAGCCTGAACAGAGGTCAATCTTGGAGAATACCCTTACCCCCTGGAGCTGGTCAAACAAATCATCAATACGGGGCAGGGGATACTTGTTCTTCACTGTCACCTTGTTCAATTGCCTGAAGTCAATGCACATTCTCATTGTGCCATCCTTTTTCTTCACAAACAAGACCGGTGCACCCCACGGTGACACACTCGGACGAATGAACCCCTTATCCAGGAGCTCCTGAAACTGATCCTTTAGTTCTTTCAACTCTGCTGGTGCCCTGCGATACGGAGGAATAGAAATGGGCTGAGTGCCCGGCACCAGATCAATACCAAAATCAATGTCCCTGTCCTGCGGCATGCCCGACAGGTCTACAAGAAACACATCAGGGAAGTCCCTTACAAATGGCACAGAATCAAGACTAGGAGTCTCAGCTCCGACATCTCTCACGAAAGCCAAGTACGATAGACAGCCTTTCCCAACCATCCGCTGGGCCTTTAGGAAAGAAATCACCCTGCTAGGAACATAGTCAGTCATGCCACGCCACTCAATCCTCGGATCACCCGGTATGGCCAATGTGACTGTCTTGGCATGACAGTCCAGAATACCATGGCACGGAGATAGCCAATCAATACCCAAAATAACATCAAAATCTACCATGCTCAACAACAACAAATCAACTCGGGTCTCCAGACCCCCAATAGTCACTAGACAAGACCGATACACATGGTCTACAACAATGGTATCACCCACCAGGGTAGATACATGCACAGGTAAAGCAAGACACCCACGGGTCGTACCCAGGTGATGAGAAAAATATGAAGACACATAGGAATAGGTAGATCCGGGATCAAACAAGACACAGGCAGACTGAGTAATACCTGTGATAACAGCATCTGATGCAATGGCGTCTCTCCTGTCTGGGAGAGCATAGAATTGTGTCTGGCCACCGCCTGATCGGCCTCCCCCTCTGGGGCGACCCCTAGCTGCCTAACTCTCACCCCTAGCTGACAGGGCGGGTGCTGAAGAAGATGGGCCAGAAGACGAGGGCTGACCCCTCTGCTGAGACTGACTACCACGACGCCGAGGACATTGCCTCCACATGTGCCCAACCTCCCTGCACTCATAACAGCTCCCGGGTGCTGGGGAATGGGACTGAAGGGAACCCCGCGCATCAGAGCGACTGGCTGACGCACTCGGTCTGGAGGAACACTGAACAGATGGAGCTCGTGATGAACCCTGATCTGGAAGAGCGCCGAGGGATGGCTGACTCTGCTGATACCCCTGATGACCTCGGCCGGAAGATGACCCACGATACTCAGAGCGAGCTGACTGAGGAGGCCTAAATGAACAACCTCTGCTCTGTTGGAACTGACCCCTAGACGGAGCACCACTGAAGCTACCAGAACCTCGAGGCCTCTTGGCCTCCCTCTCCTCTCTGTCCTAACGGCAAGCCATCTCAATATCACGAGCAATATCAACTGCATCCTCAAAGGAAATACCCAGAACTCTCTCTCGAGTCATCAGAACACGAAGGTGATAGTTAAGTCCATCTACAAACCTCTTGATCCTCTCTCTGTCCGTCGGAACTATCCACGAGGCATGACGGGCCAACTCAGAAAATCTCGCCTCATACTGGGTCACTGTCATGTCTCCCTATCGAAGCCACTCGAACTGCCTACGCAGCTCCTCTCTCTGAGACTGTGGTACCTACTTCTCCAAAAAGATAGTGGAGAACTCCTACCATGACAAAGGCGCTGCACCTGCAGGCCTACGCCGCTCATACGACTCCCACCATGTGAAGGCAGCCGAGTAACTGGAAATGCGTGAGAATGCATACCCCGTTGTCTCCAAAATCCTGTTGTCTGAAGCATACGCTGACACTTGTCCAGAAACCCTGGGCATCCTCGCCCTTAGCACCACTGAAAAATGGAGCTGGAGCCTACTGAACCTCTCAAGACGACGCTGCTTCGTCGTCTGGCATGACTGGAACTACAAAGTCCTGAACTGGTGCAACCGGCTGAGCTGGAGCTGCTCCCGGTGTCTGTAAACCCTGCATAACCTGCTCTGGTGTTGCGAGCAGCGGGAAGTCTGACTGCCTCCCCGGCCTGAGAAGTAGCCGCTGTAGCAGTGGCTGAAACTACCTGGGCTAGGCCAGTGCAAACTGATAGTATCTGAGCCAAGGTCTCCTGAGAGACCCAGAATCATAATGGGCACTGTCGTGCCTGTTACATGCTGTTGGAATGTTTGCAGCTGGGGCCTGATCCTAAGCCGGGGCAACTGGGGCAATAGGTGCTGCCCTCGCGGCCCTGCCCCTACCGCGCCCACGACCGCGCCCACGGCCTCTAGTACCCTCAGTAGGTGGTACCGGTGGCCGTCGTCTCGTTAGCACGGGTCCTCGCCATCTGCGAGAGGAATTAGAACACAGAGTTTAGGTCCCGGATCAACAAATCGCACAAGAATTTCAAGAATGTTGAAGTTTTCCTAAGGTGTCTGCAGCCTCTCGAGGATAAAGTACAGACGTCTCGTACCGATCCGCGAGACTTACTAACCTGCTCATGATCGTGAGGACCTAGTAACCTAGGCTCTTGATACCAACTGTTTCACGACCCAATTCCCACCCGGTCGTGATGGCGGCCTCTCGTGAAGACAAGGCAAGCCAACAGAAAATCAACACTGCTTTTAACAATTTCTTTAGCATAAACAGTTTTAAACCATAGATACTGATTAATCATAAGTGCGGAAATAAACGTAACATACGGGGAACAAAACCATCCCAAACTCAGCCCGATGATCGGGTGTCACAAGTCACGAAGTACTACAGAGTGATGAGAATACTACAAGTCTGGGAACATAGTCTGAAGATGAATAAAAATATGCAGAAGATAAGGAAGAAACGGGGCTTGTGACGTCGACAGCTAACCTCGTCTCTCCTAGTCCGCCTGGTCTGGAAGGAAATCAGCGCTCAGGTACAACTCACTCTGTCTGTCTCTGCACACATGTCTGCAGGAAGTAATATGAGTACTTCCACCCAATGATAATAAATATAAATAACGGACTGAGAACAAAAAATCGCCACAAGGGCACAAATAATGCTATCTCAAGCAGCAACATCAGATAACAGTAGAAACCAGTGAAATATAGTAAGAAAATCTTTTTGAAAGCAGTTAAAAATCAATCATACTCAAGCAGTAAGTCAGCCATTGTTACCTGACCGGTCAGCCATTCTTACCTGACCAAACGCGTATTACAGTGCCATTGTTTACCACTGGGTCAGTCATTGTTACCTTGACCAAACGCCGTATAACACTGTCATTGTTACCACTGTTCAATTATTTAATCACTCTAACATGGGTACCCGTGGCTCACTGTAGTTGCATGACTCCGGAGTGGCTTCCTACAGCCCAAGCGCTATCAACAAGGCGCTGAAAGCCTGAACAATAATCAACACGAGGCTGAAAGCCTGCTCACAATCAACTACGAGGGCCTGAAAGCCTCTCACCTCACTCATCATGCCCTCACATAAGGCCCTTGCCTCAATCAGTTCTAAAAAATAGTCAAAGCCCTCGGGCATCAGTAAATAATATACCCAGCTCAAACAATGGTTTCCAAATATCAGTTAAAACTCCAAGTTTGAGTAAAAATATAGCTGAGTTCATGAAACAGTGTAAATCACATGGACTGAGTTCAAATAGTATTTCAAATAGTGAGGGAAAAACACTGATAACAGCTCACAAAGAGTTCAAACAGTCGGCAGCAAGCCCAAGTATGGCAATGAGCCCAAAACATAGTGAAAACAACAAGTCATAGCTGACACGCAGTAAAATATTATCCGGGCTGGACCAAGTCACAACCCCCAAGAGTAAATGACCCCGCGCTTGTCATTGAACGCGTGTCTCATCTCAACACAGCACCAAGTTGTGCAAATCCGGGGTCTCAAGCCCTCAGAACATCATGTAAAATCATTACTCACCTCTAGCCGGCCGAAAGTCTAGCTCGCTATGCCTTTTCTCCTCGAATCGACCTCCTCGCGCGTCGAATCTGATCAAAACCACAAGGAATACATCATAATAGGCTAATGGATCATAACCCCATCGAAAAGACTCGAAAAATATCAAAAATGACAAAGTTGGCAAAACCCGAGCCCCGGGCCCACTTCTCGAAAAATTAAAAAATTCACGTCACCGGATTCCTCGTCTCGCCACGAGTCCATACATACCAATTTTACCAAAATCGGAGTCCATTTGACCCTCCAAATTCCGTTTCAAAACTACAAATTCTCAAGCCCTAGCTTTACCCCCCTTTTGATGAATTTCAACCAATTTCCATGTTAAATTTAGCATAATTTCATGTGTTTGGGTCAAGGGACTTACCTCCAATCACACCTAGTCGAAATCCTCTTTCAAATCCGTCCAATAGCTCTCAAGCTCGTGTAAAAATGGTGGAAATAACTTAACCCTCACGGATGAAAATGATATTATAAAACCCCTTCTGCCTACAGCGATTTTCGCTTATGCGGTCCCGCTTCCGCATATGCGGGACCGCTTCTGCGGCCATTTCCCCGCTTATGTTGTTTCTCACTTAACTTACCACTTCCGCCTTTGCGACATATTCTCCGCTTCTGCGGATTACCCAAGACCGCTTCTGCGGTTATTCACTCGCACCTGCGGACCCGCTGATGCGAAAAGGGGTCCGCTTATGCGGAACTCCTCAATTCAGCACAAGATCGCTTCTGCGCTTTTCCACCTGCTTCTGCGGAACCGCTTCTGCGATCCATTTCCGCAGAAGCGGAAATACCAGATGACAGAAATCTCAGACCTGAAGCAACTTCCAAAAACTCTCGTTTAACCACTCGAATTCACCCCGAGGCCCCCGGGACCTCAACCAAAAACACCAACACATCCTAACACCTCATTCAAACTTGTCCCAATCCTCAAAACACATCTAACAATGCTAAAACCATTAAATCACATCGGATTCAAGCCTAAGTTTCTTAAAAACTTCCGAATTGCGCATTTGATAAAAAACCCAACCAAAACATCTCCGAATGACCTGAAATTTTGCACACACATCCAAAATCACCTAATGGAACTACTGCAACTCTCGAAATTCCATTCCGACCCCCGGATCAGAATCTCACCCACCAACCGGAATTCGCCAAAATACTAACTTCGCTAATTTAAGCCTAATTCCACACCGGACCTCCAAAATCACTTCCGATCACGCTCTTAAGTCACAAATCATCCCCCGAAGCTAACTGAATCACCGAATATCACATCCGCGCACTCTAACTCAATAATCAACTTCTGGTTGACTTTTCCAAAACAAGCTTTCCTTAAAGAGACTAAGTGTCTCATTTCCATCTAAAACCAATCCAATTCAACTCGATCACCTCAAATACCGATAATGAAGCATAGAGAAACATAATATGGGGAAAACGGGGCGGTAACTCACGTGACGACGGGCCTGGTCATCACAATTTGTATTACGATTTAGACATCTGAATCTAAATATACATCTAAATATTTAGATGTGTATTAAGATCAGAATACCAAATGATGATGGTGGTGGAGGAGTATGGTGGTGGTGGCGGCATGGTGGTTGTCGATATTGGTAGGCAGTGGCGACAATTAATAATGGATATGGATCATAGAGTCTTAATGAAATTAAGTCTCTGTTGTGGATCTTAATCATACAAACTTATTCAGACCCATTAAGTAGTTGTGAAGTAAAAAAAATAATTAATGATTAGGTTTGAATAATTAAGATTCCGACTCTAAAAATAAACGCACTTAATGTCTGAGATCTAAATGATTAAGATTCAGACCTTCATTAAGTGCAAACAAATGAGGCCTTAACGTCACTCTTTCTTGATCATTACATTCATATTTCTCCATGTTTGGGATCATTGCCTTTCTTTGAATCCCTTCAACTCTTTCATTAATTCACTTTTTGCATTTCTCGTTTTCTTCTTTTCTTTTCTGTGACTTTCCTTCTCATCATTTCTTTTCTCTTTTTGTGCCTTGATACGTTTTCTTCAATTTTCTCGTCTCTCCCATAAACTTACGTTTTTAGCCAATTGTTTCACATGAGTGTTAAGGAAAGCTCGGTGCCAAGAGAGGGTCACTATAGAAAGGTAAAGGCTTGTAACATGATTTTGAAATGAGAAAGGCTAAAGGCTCGAAGGGGTTGACTAGGAATGACATCATTGGTAGGAAATAGAAAACTCAAACGGGCCAAGGAAAGCCTACAATCACTTCTCAAGCCAAGTGAAACTTACGATTTCGCCTTAAAATATATCCGGGACAAGTTCTAGACCTTTCGCACGGGTACTTGGACTAGCAACAAAGTATCTCACCCCTCACACAAATAGATGTTTAAAGAGGATAGAGTCAAGGGCCCACAATGACCACATTCAAGATTGAAGATCACTATGGTCCAATTAGACCACTCGATGATATCAAAGTCAACACAAGAGTCACAAGTCACTAACTAGAGCTATTTCCTTTTAAAAATTGTTGTCTCTAACCATAAGCACATAGTTAAATGTGTTGGTGCCAAATGAAGCATGTTTGACTTAATCGGGTGTTTTTATTCATTACTACTATTATTACCTAAGCACAAAACGGACTCATTTCTTTAAGAAGGTTGTCACGCCATCCATCGTTGAGACGAGTCACAGGTTCACACAACAACTATCTTTGGAAAGAACTGTGGTATTAAGAAAACCAAAGGCTTTATATAAATTGAAACATAAAAAGAAGCTACTATATCAAAAAGAAACTACTAAATCAAACACTAACCAAATAAGGAATAAAGATAAAGGAGCTAAAAAACAAAAAATAATTGAAAGAAGAACGAATGTACATAATGAGAGAGAAATACAAGATATATACAAAATGAGAGAAGAGGGAGACTATATACATCATGAGCGAAGAGAGAGAATGTATACCTAATGAGAGAGAGAGAAAAAGAAAATAGTATCAATTTAAGTAAAGGCCAAATGTCTCAGAATCATAATAAGATCAAATAAACTTCACCGCCTCCCCCCCCC
>NW_017671388.1:292706-293232 GCF_001879085.1 Nicotiana attenuata
CCCCCCCTCCCAAATAAAAATAAGCATTGTCCTCAATGCTATCAAAGTAAGAATAAAGGAAGGGAAAGAGTGAAGAAGACTCCCTATGGCTCCTTGGACATCGCTGTGTACGCAACAACGTCACCTCCCTCAATCTTGTCATGACCCAAACCAGCCGCAACGAGTGTCCGAGTCCTACCTGTCGAACACCCATAAGTATGCGACTAAGATATAAACATGAATAACATCTGCTGAATTACGAGAATAACGTGCATAAGGAAAACCTGTCCAAAAGACGCATTTCATGCCCGCAGGTGCAGGTAGGCAAGCAGACGGTCCTCCAACTTAGGATCCTTGATCAGTGAGAGTTGGCGTGCTCCATAGATCCGTAACTGCTTTTGATTTTGGTACGATATGCTTGTATACATATATGGGTATGACGTGGCTCAGTCCCATCATTGTACAGTTGTATTTCTATTAGAGGTCTATAGACAGTTATGCATAGTTAGATAGTATGTGGCCTTGTCGGCTTCCTGCATTGGATATA
>NW_017671388.1:293248-300392 GCF_001879085.1 Nicotiana attenuata
ATATATATATATATATATATATATATATATATATATATATATATATATATATATATATGCACAAAATACGTGGGGCGAGCCGACAAGGCTGCTATTGACAACTGTATATCCAAAGCAGGAAGCCGACAAGGCCACATACTATCTAACTATGCATAACTGTCTATAGACCTCTAATAGAAATACAACTGTACAATGATGGGACTGAGCCACGTCATACCCATATATATATACAAGCATATCGTACCAAAATCAAAAGCAGTTACGGATCTATGGAGCACGCCAACTCTCGCTGATCAAGGATCCTAAGTTGGAGGACCGTCTGCTTGCCTACCTGCACCTGCGGGCATGAAATGCAGACCCTGGGAAATAGGGCGTCAGTACGAATAATGTACTGAGTATGTAAGGCATGAAAATCAATACATAAAAGACATAGATGAAACATGGAATAACGAAATCCATCTGTAAGTCTGAATAACTTTATAAATTCTGCAACATTCATAGTGTCATACACGTGCATATAAATGTCGTGTCATGCATAGGTATAGGTGTAAATAACATCATCAAGCCTCTGACGCCATCCCATCATATCGTCTCAGCCACTATGGGCAACATCATCAATATATACCAACTGATCAGGTAGTGGTGCGTATATACCGCCATAACCTTTTCCCATATCCCATATACATATATTTACATATATACGCGTATATAACACCATGTGGTCATGGGTCAGTATAAATGAATGCAATGCATGATAAGTACGTCAATAAAATCTTTCAAGTGTCATAAGACCATTTTGCCTATGATTAATATCATGAAATAGACTTTATCAACTTACGTATTTTCTGAGACTCATGAACAAACGATAGAAGAATAGGACTTATGGGAGAATAAGAATATACACATCTCAAGCATTTTTACGAATAGAGTAATTTATGAAAATTATGCATTTGCTCATTTCGTTTGTGTCGTATAGATCATGCCAAAAAGAAAGAAGGGATAACCTTAACATACTTGGAGTAGGAAAAAATTCGTATGATATTCTTGGAAAAGGTTGCACCGTACTCCTTTAGAACTGCAAAATTTTACGTTGCTAAGGTGCTAATAATTCTTGTTGGAATTATTTGGTTGCAAGAATTTTGTTGTAAAGTTGTAGGAAATCTCTAATATCTGATGGTAGTATCTTTTCATTTTCTATATCACCTAATACAATGTCGTATAGAAGAATCACTACTTCATCATTCTTCTGTTACCAAGTGATTGACAAGGAGGAAAATTTCTTGTAGTGGTACCTAACTGCATTTAGGAGATTGGACTGATTTCTTTCCGATAGATATTTGGAATCAATTCTACTAAAGTTCAATCAAAATATAAAGAGAGATGCAAATAACACATGTTTGATTTATCTTAGTCACATGAATACTTGTTATTCTACAATATAAGAACACTATAAGTTGCCTTAGCACCAAAAGCAAAGGCTACGATACATATATATGATCTTTCTGGAATAGTATATTTTGAGAGTGTGTATATAACTTCAATTGTCAAGATCATGGAAAGTCTTGGAATTTGAGGTGTCTTGACACTAATGTATTAGGTTGCCACCTAATAAGAAATGACTAAGAGTCATTTACTTAAGAGGTGGCTTGCTGCCACGTGGGGTGGGCGTGGGAGATTTAAATCTTTATCCACTTATTAGGTAATATCTCGTTATCCGGTAATTAACCAATTACCTGCATAATTAAGAATTGTCTCAAGTTACTTAAAATTTTACTTATTTTTTATACACTTTATACATCATACTATCACGGTCATATGGCACCTTGTATGGTGCTAGTCTAGAAATATCGGGTATTATAGCTCGGACCGTATTTTATCCCAAATCAGCAACCCTCAACGTAACTCATTTTCTTTAAGTCGTGTACCATTTATCCTTCATGGCACTTACTCATCGCTTGTTATAAATAGCATAAATACATTAACCTTATGATAGCCTGTTTTTTGCGTCTACGTCGATTAACTGAAGATGAAACTTTAACGTACGAAAATGCGAGATTTACAAATCTCCTCTAACTGGATCTCATCGTCCTCAACTCTGGACGTGAGTGGTTTGGTGAACATTCTTGTGCACTGCCTCGGTCGTGTCGATAGACAGGTCTGGCTCCTCGGATGGCCAGCTGGTGCCACTGGAGCTGATGTTGTTAATGGTGCTGTAAGAGCTGGATCAATCAACATCTCAAATGGGAGATCTTTGGCTGCTGCATTCTTGGTCACCTGCCTCTGGAGGTTGTCAACTAACTTCTTGGAAGCTTGAGACTTTCTCATTTTCTTTACTTCCTTTCCCAGCTTGTCAATCACTGACCTATGTGTGAGCACGTGATTTTTGCCCTATATGAAATACTCCTTTAAAATTCACAGAAATAGAATTTTTTCAATTATTTGCCATTTTGTAGGATTTTTGTAGGATTTTATTAATTGTTTGTATTTTTGTGCACGTTTAATTATTAATAAAACCATGAAAAATACAAAAAATACCATGCATTGCATTGAGATTTTGTTTTCATATTTTAATGATTAATTAGCTGATTAATTGCTTTATTAAGATAAAAATCACAAAAAAATGGCTCATTTTTACATTTTTAGCTTTTAATTTTAGATTAGTGATTTTTCTCTTTTAATTCAGGATCAAGTAGTTATTATAAATATTATAATTAGATAACTAGCTTTTTTACAATTTAGATTAATTTAAGGATTTGATTTAGGATTTTTAATTAAAGAAAAAGGAAAAAAAAGAAAAGAAAAGGAAATAAGAAAAGAATTTGAACAAAAGGGTGTAATTTGAACTTGGGCTGATTTTGTATACCCAAATCCGCCTCAAACCTAGGCCCAAAACCTAGCCTACCCGGTCCAGTCCCCCAACCCTCCTAAAACGATCCCGTTTCTACTCCCTTTCATCATAACCGGTTGATCATTGTGATCCAACGGCCCGGAACTAGCCATCCTAGTAATATAAAACCGTCCGAACCAAGTCCCCCCCCCCCCCAATTACCCCTCTCATTCAGTCCCCTCCCTTCTCTAACCCAAAACCCCAGCCGCCCCTTTATTCCCTCGCCGCTTCCGCCGTTGACAACCGCCGAAAATCGCCCCACGGCGGCAGCGACACCCGAACTCCACCAAATTTACACCCTGTGATCTCCTCTCCTTCCCCTTTCCAAATTCACAAACAGATTCCTTCAAAACCTTACCAAATTGCTCGAATTTTAGATCTAAAATCGGAACCTAAAACCCTAGTTCTTCCAAATCAACCCAAATTCACCATATACACTCCCTAGCCTCCCCTCTATACCAATCTACTAACCTTTCTCCCAAAAGACTCACCCAATTCCATTAATTCCAGATCTGGAAATTCGGAACCCTAGTTTACCTACTTTGCCGATTTTTCTTCTGATCCTGGAGTTTCAAGGCATGATTTGAACCTAGAATTTACATTAACTAATCGTTCTCAGTAAGAACGATTGCTTAATGTAATTTTTTACCCACCTCGAAGCATGACCGGAGTTGAGCCGGCCCCATATGAACCGTGGTCCATGTTTTCTTTCAATTTTTGTTCTAGTAAGGTTTCACCACTTTCTTCTCCATTCTTTTTTTTTCCGAGTCAATAACTTTCTTCTCGCATGTTCAATCAGTTTTTGTCATTAGGTTTGTTTTGCTTAATCAGGTTTAGCTCATGTTTATTTAGTTAATTATTAGTTCATGGTTACAGAATCTGGTTATTTTGTTTGTTTTAGATCATTTATGGTATTTTTCGTCATGTCTTCTTATTAGTGTTCCTTGTTCTCTTCTTCAGTTTTCTTTTTACTTAGTTTGCATGACTTAGTGTTTCTCAATGCTCCAGCTTTATGTTTTTTTGTAATGTTGTGCTAGTATAACTTAGCATGTTTTAGTAGTTTCATTGCATGAAATTCCTACTGATTCCATCTTAACTTAATTCATGTAGGGATTAGTTTAGTCAAGGTTTTTTGTTGTAGGATTCAATTGCATTTTTTTCTTTATTGCTTGATTATTGTTTTGATTGGCCTAGTCCATGTTTGTTTGATTTATTCATCATTATAAACTTGTAAGGGCCTAATTGAATTAAAAGAAAAGCTTAGGATAGTTTTCATAAAATATCTATGAAAAGAAGGTTCTAGAAGTATACAACTACTCAGAATTGTTTTAAAAAGATACTGAAAATAGGATAAGGAGAACAACTGTACTAGGGCTGTTAGGAAGGACAGTACTATTTTTTGAAATAGGATAAGGAATATTCCTAAAAAAACTCATCCTAGGCAGCCTATATATAGACACTATCTTTATGAAAATGAGAGATTCGGATTTCATAACCCTAAGAATACACAGATTATCATCAGCATTTTCTGCATCTTGAAAGGTTCTGAAAAACAAAACCCCCTTAAACACTTTTTCGGGCTAAAATACTAATGGTTTATTGCAAGATTTCTGGGTTGGTTTTCTGTTGAAGATCCTGGTTTTTTGTTAAGAGTTTTGTATTGTTGTTTCTTGGTTTCCTTCTGGTTTTGATTCTGGGTGCTGCTTTGTTTGGGTTTTCTGTTTGCTGCTCCATTTTTCTGAGTTGTCAGCCAGCTTTGTTCATCGTTTGTTGTTGCTTTGTTCAACGTGTTAACCTCAGCCTCTCTCCATGTAATGCTTTAATGCTTTTGTTAAAATGATATAAAGCTGGAGTTGCAAGTTGTATGTGAAAAAGAATGAATCTCCTTTCATGCTAAGTAGTAGTTTTTACATTATTGAATCTGATTGGTCTTTATTAGATGAGTTTAAAGTTTGGAGTAATTTGGTATGAATATTCTAGTTAATGCATGGGTGCTTTGTTAGCTTTATCATGTAAATAACCTTGTTTGAAGATGTTTCTTTAGCTAAATGTGTTGTACGTTAAGGCTGATTCTGAAAGCTGTTTCATTATAGTCACGCCTTCTCCTTTTCTTTATATTAAATGAATAATGTGTTGGTCCCTTAATGTCACATGAGTTTTATTGCTAACCATGAGCTATAACCTGTGGATTTGGTCACCAGTTGGCCAAATCAGCAAGTTCAAAAGCTGAGAGTTAAAAGTCTAATGTTGGCATGTTGAATCTTGTATTTATTCATGAGAGAGACCAAGGTCGTGATGGAAAAATCATGTCTAAAAGAGGCAGGGGTTATTTAGGCTACTAATTACACGGAAATTGTGATAGATTAGTTGTTAACGTAGTAATTCATGTATTTATAGGTTCTAATGTAATGTACTTATTTTGGATAGCCCTTTTTATTTATTTGGAGTACTGTAATGAATTAGGCCTTGATTTTCTGTATTAAGAGTCAAAATAACTACTTTAGAAGGGTATTCTTTTTTATATTTCATAAGTATAATGGTGCAATGGGTCAGGCTATAAGCCGTATCTTTAAGGATATAAGGGCTTGTTTCTAATTCATTGTGGGATGGACTTGTGAATAAGCCTAGATGGGAAAAACCACCCCCAAATGAATTGGGCCTAGGCCAATGGGCCTGGGCCTTAGGCTCGAAAAACTTAGTTCAGTTGTAAAAAGTTCTCTTTTATAAATTATGGTATGAATGTATGCTTTTGTTTATCTTGCAAATCGTGTGATTAATTTTCGAACTAGAATTGTGCTTTGATCTTTAATTTCTGATTCTTACTTAAAAGCGAATTGAAATATAATTGTTGTAAATGTGTGAGTTTGGTTAATTCAGATGTAGATGTGGATAGTCCAAGCTAGAAAACAAGTAGTGACTGGGCCCGCCTATTATAAGCCCAATGTGGGCCAGTTCGGACCAGTTAAGGCCTTTAAGGATCTTTTATTTTTTGACCAAGTCCTTAGCCCAAATGCATCTTCAATGCTGATTCCCCTTAACTAAATAAGTAATGGGCTATTGCTGAACCAAACCCCGTTTTCGAAAATTGATTAAAACGCCTAGCTTTTCACCTTAAACATGTCCATGATTGAAAGCGTCTTAGTGAATTTCAAATTAGGCTCAAATATGAGTATCCTTGGTTTTGCTTAGTGACATACAAATCTTGTAAAATAAATTGAGGTGTGCCATACACAAACGAAATCCATAACCTATGGCCTCACATTAATACTGACTAGTGTAGAAAATACTTTGAATAGTCGTAGTTTGCTTTAGGCGCATTAATAATAACCATTGTGACTGTGGGTACGGTTCTCGTGGCATAGTTATGATACCTAATCCAAAATTCGGGTGAGCATTTCATGTGAGCCGATCATAATAACTTTGAATAATAATAAAATAAACATGTCGCAAATCGCGGGTGCATTTCATGTAGCGTGGTTTGCAATGTGTTCCAAAACAAACAAATGTATGACAATCGTAACTTGTTCAATAAATAATTCCATAAATCCTAAAAGCGGTTAAAATAATTAAAAAGCGGTTATAAATCTAAAAATGCACAATAGGTTTTAAAACATGTAGTAAATCAGATAATAGGCAAATTATTAATGGTTTAAGCGACCGTGCTCGAACAACGGAACCCGGGAATGCCTAACACCTTCTCCTGGGTTAACAGAATTCCTTATCTAGAATTTCTTGTTTCACAGACTTTTAAATAAAGTTAATTTTCCTCGATGTGGGATTTAAAATAAATCGGTGACTTGGGACACCATAATAAATTATCTCAAGTGGAGACTCTAAATAAACAAAAATAATCCCATTTCGAATAATGTCATTTCAATTGGAAAAACTCCCTTATATACCCCTTGGGTGGTAAAAAGGAGGTGTGACAGCTCTGGCGACTCTGCTGGGGAGACAACCCAGAATCTCTCGTTCAGGGTTCAAGAATTCGAGCTTAGAATAATTTTATACTTGGCTTTATTTATTATCCAATTTTTACATGTTTGAGCCCAATGTGCTAAATGCCGCTTTTTACCGCTTTGATATTGTTTGGACTGTATATAAACTGTTACGAAATTGTTCTTCTCTCTGAGTCTTCTGAATCATCTGGGAAGTGTGCACTTCATGTGACTTCTTTTGTGTTAGAGTCATATCCCAATTTTAGAACGAGGTTCGGACAAGTTGCAAAGCCGGTGAAGCTTATGTATTCCCGGTACGCTG
>NW_017671388.1:300975-303764 GCF_001879085.1 Nicotiana attenuata
GCTCGAGCTGTCCGCTCGAGTAAGCCAGATCTATAACAATACACCCAGGTTTAAAACCTAGAATAACACATCCTCATGTCGGATCCCTAGTAGGAACGCTTGTTTGAATCATGAGCATTTGACTTTAGGGACTCAACACAGGGGTTGGGTCCGTCTAGGACAGGTGTACCCGAAATCAGAAGACCATCCTGATGCATTTTACTTGCTACTCTTACATTTATTTGCTTTGGATTGCATGTTGGCCGCCTTATAGAATAAGGGAGAAAAGTTGGAAAAACCAAATTGAGGTAGGAGAGAGAAAAATACCCGGTGTTCGAAATATCCTGAAACTCTGAAAAAATAGAAAGAAAAAAAAAGAAAAAAAGGGAAAATGGTTTCAAAACAAAAATATTTCATGTTTTCTATTGCGTCAAAACTTCCCAAACTATGATTCTCACCGGATGTGGGATACGTAGGCAATCTTCTTCGGGTCCAACCCCATTTTTCAAAAATAACCCCAAAATATGAAATGTTGTCATAAATAAAATTAGGTGATACCGTTTTTGTCTAAATAGCCAAAATGTCCCAACAGGGCACCGGAAGGCAGTTTTTGCATGAATAGCTACCTATGGTCTTTTTTCAAAATTTTGGCCAATTGGCAAAAACAACCATAAAATCTTCTTTCCTGAGGTGCTGAATGGTCGTATTTGCAAAGGTGTTTTGTTTCGACTTTCAATTTTTGAAAAATTGATAATCTTGTTTTGAGTCAAAATAAATCATGGTGTTTTAACCAGTCACTTTAAATAAATGTGCATGATGATCACTATTAAAAATGATCCTTTCAAAGTTGTAGAGAAAATCCCGCTAGAACTCCATATGTGGTGGAATGGTCTAGGGGAGGTCAGCAGAGGTGCTGCGGTAAATGCTTTAGGTGGGCTCATTGGTCTATTGAAGATTAAACCGAGGTTGGACACAATAGAAGCTTTAATACCTTTATGGGACCCGACGCATAATGTGTTCCATTTCTCTTATTTTGAGTAAACCCCTACACTTGAGGAGATAGCAGGCTGTGCTGGCCTTAACGGGAATCTCAGGAGCCGATACCTAGTGGCACCAAGGGCTGTAAGCCCTCAAAAGATTCTGGATCTTTTGAGTATTAGTCGGGAAGTCAAAGATGGAAACCTGGCTGAAGGATTTTGCACATTCTACTTCATATACCGCCGTTATGGAGACCCCCACGGGTTTGAGGCGCCGGATACCGGTCGAAGGCATTCAGGGAATAAAGGCAAATTGGAAGCACGTCGGGGACTAGCCTTCGTAGTGGCATTCTTAGGCACATTAATCTGCCCGAGGAAGGATGGACATATAGAGATGCGGCTCGTAGGAATGGCCGACTTCATTATTAAAAAGGCTAATAGCACTATTGTACCAATGATCCTAGCAGAAATTTATCGAGCTCTAACTGTTTGCCGAGCAGGAGGAAATTGTTTTGAGGGTTTCAACATGCTTTTACAACTTTGGATGGTAGAACACCTTTGCCATCGTCCAGGGTACATGAACTATGGTATGACTATTCTTAACTGCATTGAAGAACATGAAAACCGGGTGGATGGTCATGAGTTTCCAGAAGCTACGGAGGCATGGTTCGCACACTTGAGTTCCTTGACGGCAAGAAAAATTGAGTGGACGTTCGGTTGGCTCCCTGTCAATGAAGCCATCTATATGTTGGCCAGAGTGTGGTTTCTTTTATTGATGATGGGTATTTGGAGTATTCAGCCGTATGCTCCACATAGGGTTCTGCGCCAGCTGGGTAGGTACCAAACTGTCCCTCATGATGAAGATTGAGTCGGCAAGTCATTGAACTAGGTCCAAAAGATGCATTCCTGGAAGAAACAGTTCGCCAGATTTGGCATCAGTGTATGTTCTTGGATCCACAAACTCGGGTACGGGATTTGTCCAAGGATGAGTTAGAGCCTAGTTACACGGCCTTGTATGGTAAAAGGGTTCAAGTCCATCAAGAGCCTGAATGGCCTGCAGAAAGGCCCCACGTTCAATAATTCACTGATGGGGCACAAGATCAATGGGATTGGTTAGCAAAGGAGAAAGGCTACAGGGCCACGATAAGCAAATTGGAAGGGCAAATTAGAGATCTTAAATTTGATATTACTGTACAGGCTGCTGCCAATGAAGGGGAAAAGAAAAAGTTGGCTTGAGAAAACGAAGCCCTCCGAGCCCAGATTCAGAAGATGAAAATAGCAGCTGAGAACCAAGTAAGAAGCAGAGCATATGAAAAACTCATAAACGGTCTCAGGAGGAAAGTATGTGAGTATGGGAATGATTTGGAAAAATTCGAAGGTAGTCTGGCAAGAGCCCGGGCCCATTAGGTGAAGAACGCAGAAGGAAGGGCAAAGTTTGTTCGGCAAAAGGAAAATATGGTAGAAAGGTCGCACATCTTAAGAAGAAGCTAACTACCCTTGAGAATGAAATGGCTAAACAAGCAAAGAACTTCAAGGCAGAGAGGGAACATTGTTATGGATTAATGGCCCAAATGGAAGAGGACATGCAATAGTTGCAGGAGCAAAGCCATAATGACACCCAAGTTCTGGAAGCTAAATCTCAACAAATTGGGCGCTTGCTCCAATAGAAGGGCATCATTAGAGAAAGTATTAGAGGAATCGCTGAATACATCGTCATGAAATGCCATGAGTGTGAGGATATGACTAGATCCGCTTTCTTTGCAATACTGATGACTTTTGTTCGCCAGATAATGGATGACCTGGATCGTCTCCAAGGAGATCTTGCACACAGGC
>NW_017671389.1:0-2036 GCF_001879085.1 Nicotiana attenuata
CTGAAACCCACCCCAAATACACCTAAAAAACGCAGGCTAAAACAGCATAAACATCACCCATAAACCCAGCTTCAAAACAGTTGCAATACCACCCTTAAACCCCCAGTCAAGCAAGCTCTAAAATTTGTTCAAACAGCGTGAAAATCAGCTTGAAACCACCGTCCCAACGAGTTCGAGTCGAGTCCGTTCATGGCCGCAGGGTTCACCGGTTGGAGGTTCTATTGATAGCTCATTCATGGATTTTTGCTTTTTCTTTGGAGTTTCGTTTTCACTGTGTGTAACGGAGCAAGAAAGTGCAGTAGTAAAGGTCAAATCTCTTACCTTGAATCTATGCTATTTACGAACCTATTTGTGGTTTCGTTTTAATATGTGGGTTCATTTTGATAAATTTTTGCATGAAGTATCCTACTGCATATTCGTTGAAATTATATGTGTGTGCGTTTTGACGACTTTCCTACTGTTTTGAGTTCAATTTCTTTAGTTTTCTTGCTGGTTTGTCTCCTTAGGTATTCTTAAGATTATGTTTGTTTGATTCAATTTGATTTGGATACTGCCTAGTAAATTGGTTATGATGACACTTTTCTATATATCCCATATTCTGATTTTCTGTTAAATAACGAAATGAAAGCTATGGAACTATTAAGAGACAATGTGGTTATTATTTTTTCGAAAATAAATCGTGCTGTATATAATTAGTAGTGAACGTGCTTACGGATGTGCCCAATGGCCCTCACTTAATTAATTTTAATCCTTAGAATTCGAGGCGTGCCATTTAGCGAATTTTCTATGGCCCTCGCAAAGTTTAAATACGTAGTTGCTTTAGGCGCGTTATTTTAATAATTTACCTTCCTAAATTCGGATGCACATTTATGTTACCCAAGTCCAAATCTCAACGTTAGATAAAATGTGTTACGGACCGCGGGTGCATTTATGTGACGTGGTTTGAAACATATTTTAAATGACGTTGCAATCTTCCTAAAAAAATAATTAAATAAAAGCGGCTAATAAGTTAAAATGGCACCATAGGCTAAAACATGTATTAAAATAGGATAATAGGCCAATTATAACGGTTGAGTGACCGTGCTAGAACCACGGAACACGGGAATGCCTAACACCTTCTCCCAGGTTAACAGAATTCCTTACCCGGATTTCTGTGTTCGCGGACTGTGAAACAGAGTCAATCTTTTTCTCGATTCGGGATTTGAACCGGTGACTTGGGACACCATAAATCTCCCAAGTGGCGACTCTGAATCTTTAAAATAAATAAATTCCGTTTCGATTGTCCTTTAATTGGAAAAACTCCCTTTATTATACCCTTCCGGGGGTGTAGTAAAAAGGAGGTGTGACAGCTCTGGCTGTGAGCACGTGATTTTTGCCCTATATGAATTACTCCCATAAACTCAAAACAAAATAGTTTCTTTCAGTGTTTACAATTTTGTGGATTTTCGTGGCATTTTCTGTTAATTGTTCGCATTTTTGTGTGAGCATTTTAATTAGTGAAAAATACAAAAAAAAAATGTGTTGCATGTGCATTTAGGAGTTAATTTTGCATTTTTATAATTGTTTAGTAATTAAGTTGTTTTATAAAAAGGAAAATCACAAAAAAAAAAATAGTCATTTTGCACTCTTTAAATTTAATTTGTGATTTTGAGTAGTTTTTCTTTTAATTAATTTTATGTGTTAAGTGGATAATTATCATGTAGGTTGTTTTAGGTTAAATAGGTTCTAAGATGAAAGTTTAGATTTTAATTTAAGAAGAAAATTTTTGGAATTAAAAGAAATTAGAAAAATTGAAAAAAAGAAGAATGTAAAGGATTTGGATCAGATTTTGGCCTTTGTTTAAATTCCCCATCTTCCACCCCAAACATTTCCCCTCCCCAAACCCGTTAACCCGGCCCAGTTACCCCTCGACCCAATCTCCTTAGAGACCAAACGACCCCGTCTGAAGGCCCTTCGATCTGGGCCATTGATCTCCTTTGATCTGACGGATGGGAACAGGGGGAGGGTTTCATATATAAGTGTCTGAAACATTACCT
>NW_017671389.1:2557-39572 GCF_001879085.1 Nicotiana attenuata
AACCATCTCTGATCCCTCCGCCCTGAGCCGCCGTCTGCCACCGCCAGAAATCGCCTACGGCGGCGGCCGGCGTCCAATCCCAACCAAATTTATACCACAAGCCCACCTTGACCTCCTCATCTCGAATCCACAAGTGTTTTCCCGTAAAACTCGCCTAAATCCGTCGAATATTGATTTGAAGCCATGAACCGTAGCGCCGCCACAGTTTCTCTGGTGGCGGCGCCGCCTCCGTTCAACCCCAAAATCACACCCTTGAACCCACACCACCTCCTCTCCACCAATCTATGATCAGTCTCTCTCAAACCCCCCCCCCCCCCCCCCAAATCGTTCGAATTTAGATCTAGGGTTCAGAAGTGCAGACCACTGATGCATGGGGGTTTATTTTTTTCAAAGTTTAATTGGTTTCGTCCCTCAATAACGCTACTTATTTGTTCTTGCTAAGAACAAATGGGTGACATTATTGGGGACGAAGTCGATGGTTCAAATCCGGGCTTCGATTCTGTCAGTTAGGTAAGCTTCTTTCCCATTCCCTCTAATTTTCGTTTTGTTTTGCTAATTCGTCTCTCTTTTCATCCCTTCTTCTCCAAGTGTACCCTACATATTTTATTCTTCGTCTAAGCTTCACTTTTTCTTTTGTTGCATTTTTTTATTTGATTTGTTAGTAGTTAATTTTAGTCTATTAGTTGTAGTTACACTAACTGGACTTCTGGGGTTTGGCTCAAATGGTTTCTTGCTTTCATTTTTATCAGAAATTGGGTTTGAATGTTTGTGGGTTCGGGAGGGCACACTTTTAAGCCCAAATCTTGGGTTGGTTGCCTATGGGTCAGCCCAGGGTCAATTGGACGCATGGCTGATCAATAGAATGCAAAATTCAGGGGTTTAGGGGGTATAGTAGGTAATGTACTCAGGGAATCTTGCACTAACCACCTAAAAAACCCCTAGAAGCTTCTAGCAAGGTCTTATAATTAAATTTCAGATGATAACTTGGCAAACAAGCCATAAAATCAGGGACCTAAGGGGTAAAATAAAATTTGAAAGGTTGCCCTATTGGCTTGCCTATAAAGGCACCCTTTCTTGCCTTAAAAGGCAGACCTAAGAGACCTAAGAGACCTAAGAGACCTAAGAGAGACCTAAGAGATATTTGAGCTAAAAAAAATAGAAAATACAAGACGGCCCAAAATTGATATTGTTTCCTTGAGTTGTTGTTTCTTCTCTCCTTTGATTTCTGAAGCCTTCAACCTCTGAAATACCTTCTAAATATCCTGAGAATCGAAATGGATTAAGTTGAGTGATTAGTTTGTGTGTATTAAAAAGGGATTTTGGTTTGAAGTCACTGTTTCATCGAGTCCTTTTCTATGATCTCTTCAATTTAAGCTAGCTAGGCTGAGATGGTTCGATTCTGGTGTTTTGAGAGCTTAGTTTGAAGTTTTGGGTGTGGATTTCGATCTTTGAGTCAGTTTTTTGTGGGTTTAAAGCTGTTTTCTGTGGTTTAGTTCTGCTGGAGGATACTGTTGTTGCTACTGCTAAGTCTCACCCTCTTTTACTCTCATTTCCAGGTACACATTTAAAGCTCTATTGTTTAATGTAGATCTGAAGCAATGAAATGAAAAACAAGAAGTTTCCACCATGTGTTCATTTATGTTTCAGCTATAATTTCCTTAGTGTTAGGCTTTCTGCAATTTAGTTCTGTCATTGTATATTGGTTTGGAATTACCTGGACTTTCGCTTGACTTATTAAAGACTGGCATCTATTTTAGCTCTGTTTGCCATTTGAATTGGTTAAAAGTCGATATTAGTTTGCTATTATGTATTGATTCAACTGGTTTAGCTTGGTTAATTAGTTTAATCTTCTGGTAATTGGGTTTGGGATTCTGGCTGTTGCATTCAAATGAGTTTAGAATGAGAATCATGATCATCATGGTAGAAGTGTTAGTCTCCTTGTTTTATGTTTAGTTACAGGAAATCCAAAAAATAAACATGACAGGCTTGTATTTCATATGGTCTTATTGATAATCAGTTATGTGGTGAAGCAGATACCGTTTTGAATGTCATAGTTTAAGTAGGAAATAGAACAAAGGGAATATTAAGTGAGCATTGAAAATGACTATCTAATTGGTTCATTTCAATAAGTTTCAATTTCTGTGGTATGAATGGCTTTCGTATGAATGTGGTTGACTCAAATGGCTTTAGTTAACTCACAATCAGTGTTTCAGTGATTGGTAACTATAGATTTAATTATGTGATGGTTCAAAATCAGGCTTGGGAAATCTGTAAAAAATTCGAGTGTTTTCTGTTGTTGTTCGGGCTCGATATTCTGCCTCCTTCGCACTAGGCCTGTGCATGCCTTGTCTGAGATGGGCCCTTCGCATGGGCTTGGGCATAATTTGCCAAGGAAGCTCGTAACTTGGGGTCCCTATGATTTCTTGGGCCGTTGGGCCTCTCATTAGGTTAAGTTTAAGTTCTAAAAAAATGAAATAAGATAGCCTTCATTAATCTCAATTTCTGACTCAAAATTTCAGTCGTAGTTTAGGATTAAATGTAATTTCGTTAGCTTCATATCATTAATGGATCCTTGTAGAATAACTGAGGTGCGCCGTGCCAAACAAAACGTCAATTGCGTGGCCCTCGTTTTAATTAGCTTTAACTCAACCTTAGAATCCGAGGCGTGCCATCTAGCAAAAATTCCATGACCCTCGCAAAGCTAAAATGTGTAGTTGCTTTAGGCCCGTATTTTAATAATCTACATTCCTAAACTGGGTGCACATTTATGTGACCCAAATCCAAATCTCAATGATGTTAAAATATGTCAAAAACCACGGGTGCATTTATGTGACGTGGTTCGAGACGTGTTTTAATAACGTTGCAATTTTCTCTAAAAATGAATAAAAGCGGTTAAAACTAAAATTTTCACATAGGTTCATAATTGTTAAAAATCAGATAATTAAGCCGAATATAACAGTTGAGCGACCGTGCTAGAACCACGGAACTCGGGAATGCCTAACACCTTCTCCCGGGTTAACAGAATTCCTAACCCGGATTTCTGGTTCGCGGACTGTTAAACAGAGTCAACCTTTTCCTCGATTCGGGATTTGAACCGGTGACTTGGGACACCATAAATCTCCCTAGTGGCGACTATGAATCTCTTAATAAAATAATCCTGTTTCGATTATCCTTTAATTGGAAAAACTCCCTTTATTATACCCTCCTAGGGGTGTAGAGAAAAAGGAGGTGTGATAGCTCTGGCGACTCTGCTGGGGAGAAGAACCCAGAATCTCTGGTTCGGGGTTCAGAATTTGAGCTTAGATAATTGTTGTATTTGGCTTTATTTATTATTCGATTTTATTACATGTTTGGGACTAATGTGCAAAATGTTGCTTTTTACCGCTTTGATATTATCTGAACTGTATATAAACTGCTACGAAAACCTTCTCTTCTCTCTCCTGAGGAGTGCACACTGGTCGTGACTTCTTTCTGTTAGTGTCATATACCAAATAGGACGAGGCTCGGACAAGTTGCAAAGCCGGAGGATCTTTTGGTTACCGGTATGCAGCCCCCCCCCCCCGGCTCGAGTTGTCCACTCGGGTAGACCAGGTCTAGAACAATAAACTTAGGTTTTAAACCTAGAATAACTCAGCCTCATCTCGGATCCCTAGTAGGAGCGATTTGTTGCATCACGTGCATTTGACTTAGGGGACTCAACACAGGGGCTGGGCCTGTCCAGGACAGGTGTACCCAAAATAACAGATCATCCTAATGCATATTTTACGTGCTATTTGTTGCATTTATTTGCTTCGGGTTTGCATGTTGACCGGCTTTTGAGTGATGGGAGAAAATTGGATAAAAGAAAATAGCAGTGTGAGGGTTGAGAGAGGTAATCACCTGTTTTGAAAAAAAACCCCATGTCCAAAATGGTACTGAAACTCTCCCGGATTTTTGAGAAAAATGAAAAAAAAGGTTTTGTTTTCAAAATAGTTGGTTTTGTTTTATTTGCCCGAACTACGCCAGTTTGATTCCCATAGGGCGTGGGATACGTAGGCAACCCCCATCCGGGTCCAACTTCCATTTTTGCAAAAGTAGCCCAAAACAGAACAAAATTTTATTTTTATGAGTAAGGTGATGCCATTCTTGTCGTAAATAGCCGAATGTCCCTAAAAGGGCGCCGGAAGGCTGTTTTTGCAAGAACAGTTACCTTTGGTCATTTTTTATAAGAGTTTGGCCAGTTAGCAGGCACGGCCTTAAAATCTTCCTCCCCGAAGTGCTGAAAGGCCGTATTTGGCAAAATTGGGTTTTAGTTTGAAATGAACTTTTTGAAAATTGGCGTTGTTTTTCTTGAGTCAAAATGAGTCATAGTTTCTCCTTTAATCAAAATCACTTGAATAAATTGTGCAGAATGAGCACGGGTCAAGGCTTAACAGTAACAATCATGAACAAGATCCCTTTGGAGTTGCATATGTGGTGGGAGGATTTAGGTAAATCGGAGCAAGATAAGGTCAAGCTACATTTGGGAGGTCTCACCGGTTTGCTGAAGATAAGGCCTAGGGCAGACATCATCAAGGCATTGGTTACGTTTTGGGACCCAGCTCACAACGTCTTGCATTTCTTGGATTTTGAACTCACACCCACCTTGGAGGAGATAGCAGGCTATATGGGAAGTACTGAAGGTCTAAGGCATAAGTATTTGATCGCTCCAAGGGCTGTTAGCTCTCACAAATTCATGGATTTGCTAAAAATAAGCAAGGGAGTCCCATATACCGAGTTGGAGGATGGTTTTTCCACTCTACGTTTTATATACCAAATGTACGGACATGTAGGAGGATTCCACAATCCGAAAAGCGGGGTGTGTAGCAACGGGTACCGAGCAAAATGGGATGATCATAGGCGTTTCGCTTTCATGGTAGCTTTTTTAGGCCTTGTGGTGTTTCCCCGGAAAGACGGAAATATTGACTTGCGGGTGGCTGGAGTCGTTAAAGTTTTGATTACCAATGCCAAAAGCACCCTTGCCCCTATGATAGTATCTGAGATATACCGAGCTCTCACAGCTTTTAGAGCTGGGGCAGATTTCTTCGAGGGATGCAGTTTGCTATTACAGATGTGGATGATCGAGCACCTGTGTCACCGCCCTCAGTATATGAGTTATGAGTCCGCTGAGAAAAGTTGCATTGAAGAGTTTGACACAAGGCTTTCAGGGTTCAAGTTGCCAGAAGGTTTTGGAGATTGGGTATCCCGCCTTCGCTCCGTCACTGCAGGGCAGATAGAGTGGACATTAAGTTGGCTTCCTGTTGAAGAAATTGTATATATGCCCGCTACCGGTCCTTACTTCCTTTTAAATGGTCTTCGAGGTATTCAGTCGTACGCTCCATACCGTGTGATGAGACAATTGGGAAGGTGTCAGGTAGTACATCCAGATGAAGATCTTAGTGTTCATGCAGTCGAGGTTAGCTCCAACGGTCAATTTCATGAGGAAACAGTTCGTTCTATTTGGAACGAGTGCCAGTATTTGACAGCGAACACTCGAGTACGTGACCTATCTAGAAGCGAGGTCTCACCCGCCTATCTTGCCTGGTATAGAAAGAAGAACACTGCAAGAGTTGAACTAGAGAGACCAGCCAAAAACCTCACATTCAGGAATTCGTTGAGGCGTCGCAAGAACAGTAGGCTTGGTTGACCAAGGAGAAAGAATACAGGGCCAAAATAGGGGAGCTGGAAAAGTAGGTCCGGGATCTTCAGTTTGAAAATAGTTTGCAAGCCGCGGCCGATGAAGGAGAAAAGAGGAAACTAGCCAAAGAAAATGAAGCCTTACGAGCCCAAATTCGAGAAATGAAGATAGCAGCCGAGAATCCCGCCAGGAGTGTAAAGGATGAAAAGCTCATAAAGAACCTTAGGCAGAAAGTGGATGATTATGGTTTTGATTTGAACAAAGCGGAGAATGAGTTGGCAAGGGCTCGAACACAACTGGCTAAGAATGCGGAAGAAAAATCAAGCCTGGTTAGGCAGTTAAAAGAGCAATATGACAATGAGGTTGCAGGGTTAAAGAAAAGGGTCATCACTATCGAGGAAAATGATCAAACAAGCCAAGGATTTTAAAACTGAAAGGGAACAATGTTATGATCTTATGGCTCAGATGGAGGAAGAAGTACAATAGCTGCAAAATCAACATTTCCACGACACTTAGTTATCAGAAGCCCGTAATCAGCAAGTCGGGCGTCTACTTCAGGAAAAGGGTAGGATCAGAGAAAGGATCGGGGCCATTGCCGATTATATTGTTGTGAAGTGCCAGGCATGTGAGGATATGACCCGTACCACTTTCTTTGCAGCGGTGATGACATTTGTCCGACAAATCATGAGTGATTTGGAGAGGCTCCAAGGGGATCTTGCATATAGGCCCGCGGCGAGGCCGAATGATGCCCCGCGGGCCCTAGAAGCTTTCGAGGCATTAATGTATTCGTGATCTTTGATTGAGTCTGTACTTTCTTGCTTTTGAAGTCTGTCAGTTTGTTATATCTTTTGAGTCTGTATTTTCATCCTTTCAGAGTCTGTTTCTTTTGAGTCTGTGAGTTTTTGAGTCATTGTAATCAAAGTATTTGCTTTTATGAAAAATTGAAAATCCCAAAATATTTTTGTTATTTATTTTTCATTTATGTCTTCAAGAACTATGCTTGGACTAATTCATGCGGGGTCATGATAGGTAGGAAATCTCCATAGGATTCGACCATAACCAAGAGAAAGAAAAAGAGTGATAAAAAAAAAAGAAAAAAAGAGGGAAAAGAAAAAGAGAGGAAAAACAAGAGAGAAAAAGAAAAAAGAGAGAAAGAAAATAAGAAACCGTGAGAAGGAAGCAAAGGCAAAATAAGAGGGGGAAATGAGAGAATAAAAACAAAGAGAAGAGGAAGGCAAAAAAGAGAGAAAAAAGAAGTTGCAAATGGAAATAAGGAAAGCCGGGATGACGCAAGCAACCGATCAAATGCATAATAGAAACGGTTAACTGCTTAGGTGCATTCATTCCCCAAAAATGTGCGGTTACCAATCTGTTAAAGCCCTAATCGCTAACAAGGTTGTTGTTGATGTATTGAGTCCAGGAAGGTGGTTAGCTGATTGGCATTCTGGCACCTCACTCCTACAACACCCGGTCCAAGGACAAGTTGAACATGGGCAACCAAGAACTAGAGGCGAGTATTGTCGACCCGTCAAAAGAGGTGGAAGAATTGGATGTTAATGAGATGAAAGAAGAGATGTATAAGCTGAAGCAGCAAATGGCTGAAATGGCATCCACCACCGCTTATCCCGCTAACCCTGCTTATATCCCACCGTTGGCTCAACCTCAGGAGCCTCTTACTGGGAATTCATCCCCGGCCTTTCCCACCTACCAACAATGCTATGGCACTACCTCCCAAACATCACCAGCTCCACCACTCAAACAAGTCCCGTACCCTCCTCCACCAATCACTCCTGTTTTTGTGGCACCTCCACCTGCTGCATTACACCGATCTTCCAGTGAGCCTCTGTTCTAGACTCACGACAACCACTATTATCCACCAGAACCTACCTTCAAAGCTCCAGAACCATATTCCTACACTCCTCATTTTGATCTCCCGGCAGAAACTGAGAAGCCACCTAAGAATCTTGAGCAGGAGGAGATGTTTAGGAAAGTCAAGAGCTTGGAACAATCTTTCAGGAATATGCAGGGGTTAGGTGGTCAAGTAAGCGTGCATATAAAGATCTATGTCTGTTCCCAGATGTTCAATTACCAGCAAGGTTTAGGATGCCCAAGTTTGATCTGTACGACGGGCATGGTGATCCAGTAGCGCACTTGAAAGGTTTTTGTAGCAAGATGAGAGTTGCCGGCCCATCATGAGACAAATATGATCGAGATAGTGCATAAGGGAGGGGAGCCGAAGAAGCCTTCACAGATCGTCGTGATGATTGGGTCCAGTGAGGTCAGGCCGGTTGAAAAGTCAACAAGTGAGAAATCAGTGATCAGGTTGAGCGGGACAAACAGTGAACCATCTGCGGTAGTCAAGAAAGGGTCCTCAAGTGAGGTTGCAACGAAACAAGAAAAGGCAAAAGTGGTTGTGCCAGGAGTGGCAAACAAGCCTGTCGTGATTGTGGAGGGTGCCCACACGGATCCCGTCATTGTCAAGCCAGGCGATGGGAAGCGCCCAGTAACAATAGTTCCTAGTTCTGTGGTTGATCTTGATAAAGAGTTGATTGAAAGGTTCGAGAAGTTTTCTGACGATGTGAACATGGTGGAAGTTGGAGAGGGTTCTAGCAAGGCGGATGTGCAATTTGTCGGGTCAAGTGCAAAGATTAACAATTGGGAAGCTACTCCTCTCCCTACCCGGAACGAGTTTTGGTAGTTTACTTTGATTTTCTTTCAGTTTATCAGGACTATTCCAAGGTTGTAAGTCAGATTCTATGTTCTGTCCGTCTGGATGTATAAACCTTGTTATCCTTTGATTTCAATGAAATGCAATTTTCCTTTTTCATCATTCCTGATAGTTTTATTTTTGTTTTTCTTTTCTTCCTTACACAGCTCTTTTTATGCTGGTTTCAATGACATGACATGCATGAGGAATCTTCGGCCCAGTTTTAAAAGCCAAGTTAATTTTGAAAAGTTGAAATCCCATCCCTTCGGATTGTCGTTGAAGCCGAAATTGATGATGATGAATGGGTCAAAACCTGCCTAAGCAATTGAGTTTGATCGATGAGAAAAGATTGTCAACAGTGTGTCATGGCCAATTGTATCAACAAAAAATGGCAAGAGCATATAATAAAAAGGTGCGTCCACGGAAGTTTGAAGTGGGTCAGCAAGTGTTGAGACGTATCCTTCCACATCAAGCTGAGGCCAAAGGCAAGTTTGCCCCAAACTGGCAAGGGCCGTTCATCGTAACTAGAGTGTTGTCAAATGGTGCTTTGTATTTATCAGACATAGAAGGCAAGTACGTAGAAATGGCCATCAATTCCGATGCGGTCAAGAGATATTATGTATGATTTTCTCTGTTTAAAGTGTATTTGTTTGTACTTGGCATGCTTTGAAGATTGGAATGACGAAGGCATTTTGTTCTGCTATCTAAACACTTTATCCTTCGTTACCCCTTTGAGCCTTATTTGTTTTCTTTCATACCCCTCTTTTGGAATAAGTAGCAAAGATCAGAAACATAAGCGTGAAAGATAAGTCAAGGAAAAAGGAGAAAAGAAAAGAATGAAAAGAAAGAGAAGGAAAAAAGGAAGAAGAAAAGAAAAAAAAAGGAAGATAAAAAGAGAAGAAAAAGAAAAGAAAAGGAAAGAAGAAAGAACAAAAAGAGAAAAGGAAGAAAGAAAAGAAAAGAAGAAAAAAAAGAGAAAAGAAAAGTCACAACAACTGAGCAATTCCTATGACATGAACTATGTTCGACCTGATTCCTTTTAAGGATACGTAGGCAAACTCACGGTTCGGTCCTATCAAATAAAAGTCAAAAAGTCCCCAAGCAAGAAACTGGGGCAGAAGTTGTGGTTGTTGTAAGGAATCTGATTCCGAAAGTTGTAATTTTTGAACCCATGTTGAATTGTTTTGAGCCTTGATACCCTTTCTTTCTAACCATGTCCAAAAGCCCACGTTACGGTCCAAAGAAAGACCTTCTGATCAATCTTCGAGAGATGCCAAGTCAAGCAAGTAGAGGTGATTCGTTTCAGGGGCAACACTCTGGTCCAAGCAGGAAGATAATGAAAATGAGAGAGTCTTATTGGTGAAAACCCTTACGGGCACCGTAAAGCGACGGGAGCTGAGAGAAATAAAAAATGAGAGAGTCTTATAGGTGAAAACCCTCAAGGGCACCTTGAGGCGAAAGTGAGTTGAGAGATGAACAAATGAGAAAGGTCTGTTGGCGAAAACCTTTCAGGGCACCGCAGGATGAACAAGGTTAAGGTTTTGGTGAAGAAATCGGGATATGGAATTCCGGGGAAACAAAGTATGGCAACTGAAAGTTGATTGGTTAGACAGATTGGGCCGATTAGTCCGAAATGCATGTCATGATCAATGGTACCAGCTGTTCCACTCAGATAAGTCTCTTTTCCTTTTTCTTTTTAGCAAGTCGACCGGTTTTGATTTTTCTTTATCCTTAACTCTCAAGGTCATTGCATTTCATTTCTTTTGGGGTTTTGTTTCTCTAAGATGTTCTAATGTCAGTCTCGCTCAAAGCAAATAAGAAAGGATTTCAAAGCTCACTACCAACTTCCAAAATTGCAAAGCACAGTGTGGCCAGAACATACCAAAGATAGCATGATGTAAAGTGGAATACAAGGAATCACCGGAAGTTTCATCGGTGGAATGATTTGGTAACGTCATGGGAGATGCAAAATTTTAGATAAAGGGGTCAGAGGTGTGAAACAACAGTATGGGTATAGAACACTCGGGTCGCAAAGGTCATGGAGGTTTGAAAGTCAGTCAGAAAGTCAAGCGGTTCAGGTCTAGTTCGGGGAAGCAGGTCAAAACAAAACATGGCAGTGGAGACACTTTCAGCAAGAATGCCATAAACTAACCACCATTTTAAACTGACAAGATTTTCCTTTGATTGAAACAGGGGCAGAAAATTTCGTTTGTTTCGGAGGAACTCTCCGTAAGGGAAGAGGAAGCACCAAACAGGTTTGACCGTAAACTCTCAGGACCTTCCTGGAAAATGTGGCTTAGTTAAATTTCAAAACAATCATGAATAGCATAGCTTAGCATAAAGGAATGTAAGTTGGTTTCAAAGTTTGCATGTTTAAGACAGGATTCAATTAGGAGTTGTCAGGACCCCTCCCCCCTGAATAATGGGACCTAGCTTTAAGATGCTGATAGATAACAAGACGTAGCGAAAATAATACCTTAGAAGATATAACTTAGATTTAAAATTGTTGTTTAATTAGGAATTGTCAGGACCTTCCTGGATAATAGGATGTAGTTTTAAGACCCTGTTAGATAATAGGACTCAGCGAAAGTAATACCTTGGATTTACAATTGTCGTTTAATTAGGAGTTTTCAGGATCCCCTGGATAATAGGACCTAGATTTCAAATTCTTAGAAATGGTTGGTAGAATAATTCAGTTTAACGCTCACCTATGTGCCCAGCCACCAAACTGGGGTAGAAAATTTTCTTTGTTTTTGTCTATTTTGTTAAAATCAGGAGCCCGCCTGGAGAGCAGGGAATACATTTCAAGTCAGTAGTCAGGAGCCCGCCTGGAGAGCAGGGAATACATTTCAAGTCAACAGTCAGGAGCCCGCCTGGAGAGCAGGGAATACATTTCAAGTCACCAGTCAGGAGCCCGCCTGGAGAACAAGGGAATACATTTCAAGTCAGCAATCAGGAGCCCGCCTGGAGAACAAGGGAATACATTCAAGTTTCAGCAATCAGGAGCCCACCTGGAGAACAAGGGAGTACAATTTAAGTTTTAGCTTTCAAATTCTTACTGATATTTGATAACATGATGTAGTTTACAATCATATATGAGCCCAGCTACCAAACTAGGGCAGAAAATTTTCTTTGTTTTGTTTGTTTTGTTGAAGTCAGGAGCCCGCCTGAAAAACAAGGGAATACGTCCAAGTCAGCAGTCAGGAGCCCGCCTGGAGAACAAGGGAGCACATTCAGCAGTCAGGAGCCCGCCTGGAGAGCAGGGAATACATTTCAAGTCAGCAGTTAGGAGCCCGCCTGGAGAACAAGGGAGCACATTTCGAGTTCAGCAATCAGGAGCCCGCCTGGAGAACAAGGGAATACATTCAAGTTTCAGCAATCAAGAGCCCACCTGGAGAACAAGGGAGTACAATTCAAGTTTTAGCTTTCAAATTCTTACTGATATTTGGTAACATGATGTAGCTTACAATCATATATGAGCCCAGCTACCAAACTGGGGCAGAAAATTTTCTTTGTTTTGTTTGTTTTGTTGAAGTCAGGAGCCCGCCTGGAGAACAAGGGAATACGTCCAAGTCAGCAGTTAGGAGCCCGCCCGGAGAACAAGGGAGCACATTTCAAAGTCAGCAGTTAGGAGCCCGCCTGGAGAGCAGGGAATACATTTCAAATCAGCAGTCAGGAGCCCGCTTGGAGAACAAGGGAATACATTTCAAGTAGCAGTTAGGAGCCCGCCTGGAGAACAAGGGAGCACATTTCAAAGTCAACAATCAGGAGCCCGCCTGGAGAATAAGGGAATACATTCTAGTTTAGCAGTTAGGAGCCCGCCTGGAGAACAAGAGAGCACATTTCAAAGTCAGCAATCAGGAGCCCGCCTGGAGAACAAGGGAGTACAACTCAAGTTTTAGCTTTCAAATTCTACTGATAGTTGGTAACATGATGTAGTTTACAATCACATATGTGCCCAGCCACCAAACTGGGGCAGAAAATTTTCTTTGTTTTGTCTGTTTTGTTGAAGTCAGGAGCCCGCCTGGAGAGCAGGGAATACATTTCAAGTCTGAAGTCAGGAGCCCGCCTGGAGAGCAGGGAATACATTTCAAGTCAGCAGTCAGGAATCCACCTGGATAACAAGGGAGTACAATTCAAGTTTTAGCTTTTATTTTCTGATTGATATTTGGTAATATGATTCGGTTAACACTCATATGTGAGCCCAGCTACCAAACTGGGGCAGAAAATTTTCTTTGTTTTTGTCTATTTTGTTGAAATCAGGAGCCCGCCTGGAGAGCAGGGAATACATTTCAAATTTACCCGTCAGGAGCCCGCCTGGAGAGCAGGGAATACATTTCAAGTCAGCAGTCAGGAGCCCGCCTGGAGAGCAGGGAACACATTTCAAGTCAGCAGTCAGGATCCCGCCTGGAGAGCAGGGAATACATTTCAAGTCAGCAGTAGGAGCCCGCCTAAAAAGCAGGGAATACATTTCAAGTCAGCAGTCAGGAGCATGTAGTTCAAGTTTTGGCAGTCAGGCATCCACCTGAAGAAAGGGAAAACATCTCAAATTACAATTCAAGTCGACAACAGAGGAATTTCACTAGGAGAATACAAGTCAGCATGGCAACAAGAGCCACAGGATCAAGTTTGAAGATATAGATAGGTTTTGTAATTCATAGATCATAGTTTAGTATAGCTTCCTTTTATTTTGTCATGGTGTAATAAGGGGGTTCAGTAAGCAGTAGCAACAGCAGCAGCAACAGTGAAATCACAGCTTCATGGTAGTCCCAGCTACCAGACATTCCTGAACTACACTGACCTGATTCCTTTTTAGCCAAGGATATGTAGGCAACCTCAGAAGAAGGGTGCGGTCAACTCTTTCAAAGATGCTTATCACGGAGTATTCAAACGGACAAAAATCGCTCGTATCCGCCAACTTCATCTTTGTACGAAAACTCGTCGCGTTTCCGAGCAAAGAGGAGCAGTTGTGAGCACGTGATTTTTGTCCCATAAACTCAAAACAAAATAGTTTCTTTCAGTGTTTACAATTTTGTGGATTTTCGTGGCATTTTCTGTTTATTGTTCGCATTTTTGTGTGAGCATTTTAATTAGTGAAAAGTACAAAAAAAAATGTGTTGCATGTGCATTTAGGAGTTAATTTTGCATTTTTATAATTGTTTAGTAATTAAGTTGTTTTATAAAAAGGAAAATCACAAAAAATTAGTCATTTTGAACTCTTTAAATTTAATTTTTTATTTTGAGTAGTTTTTCTTTTAATTAGATTTATGTGTTAATTGGATAATTATCATGTAGGTTGTTTTAGGTTAATTATGTTCTAAGATGAAAGTTTAGATTTTAATTTAAGAAGAAAATTTTTGGAATTAAAAGAAATTAGAAAAATTGAAAAAAAGAAGAATGCAAAGGATTTGGATCAGATTTTGGGCTTTGTTTGAATTCCCCATCTTCCAGCCCAAACATTTCCCCTCCCCAAACCCATTAACCCGGCCCAGTTACCCCTCGACCCAGTCTCCTTAGAGACCAAACGACCCCGTCTGAAGGCCTTTCGATCTAGGCCATTGATCTCCGTTGATCCGACGGATGGGAACTAGCGGAGGGTTAAATATATAAGTGTCTGAAACATTAACCACCCCCCCCCTCCTCACTCATCTCTCTCAACCCCCCCCCCCCCCCCAACCATCTCTGATCCCTCTGCCCTGAGCCGCCGTCTGCCACCACCGAAATCGCCTACGGCGGCGGCCCGCGTCCCAATCCCAACCAAATTTATACCAAGCACCTTGACCTCCTCATCTCGAATCCACAAGTGTTTTCCCGTAAAACTCGCCTGAATCCGTCGAATATTGATTTGAAGCCATGAACCCTAGCGCCGCCACAGTTTCTCCGGTGGCGGAAGCCTATCTAACCCCAGAATCACACCCTTGAACCCCCACCACCTCCTCTCACCAATCTATGATCAGTCTCTCCTCAACCCCCCCCCCCCCTCGCCCCAAATCGTTCGAATTTTAGATCTAGGGTTCAGAAGTCCAGACCACTGATGCATGAGGGTTTATTTTTTTCCAAGTTTAATTGGTTTCGTCCCTCAATAACGCTACTTATTTGTTCTTACTAAGAACAAATGGGTGACGTTATTGGGGACGAAGTCGATGGTTCAAATCCGGGCTTCGATTCTGTTAGTTAGGTAAGCCTCTTTCCCATTCCCTCTAATTTTCGTTTTGTTTTGCTAATTCGTCTCTCTTTTCATCCCTTCTTCTCCAAGTGTACCCTACATAGTTTATTCTTCGTCTAAGCTTCACTTTTTCTTTTGTTGCATTTTTTTATTTGATTTGTTAGTAGCTAATTTCAGTCTATTAGTTGTAGTTACACTAACTAGACTTCAGGGGTTTGGCTCAAATGGTTTCTTGCTTTCATTTTATCAGAAATTGGGTTTGAATGTTTGTGGGTTCGGGAGGGTACACTTTTAAGCCCAAATCTTGGGTTGGTTGCCTATGGGTCAGCCCAGGGTTAATTGGACCCATGGCTGATCAATAGAATGCAAAATTCAGGGGTTTAGGGGGTATATTAGGTAATGTACTCAGGGAATCTTGCAGTAACCACCTAAGAAACCCCTGGAAGCTTCTAGAAAGGGCTTATAATTAAATTTCAGATGATAACTTGGCAAACAAGTCATAAAATCAGGGACGTAAGGGGTAAAATAAAATCTGAAAGGTTGCCCTATTGGCTTGCCTATGAAGGCACCCTTTCTTGCCTTAGAAGGCAGACCTAAGAGACCTTAGAGACCTAAGAGAGACCTAAGAGATATTTGAGCTAAAAAATACAGAAAATACAAGATGGCCCAAAATTGATATTGTTTCCTTGAGTTGTTGTTTCTTCTCTCCTTTGATTTCTGAAGCCTTCAACCTCTGAAATACCTTCTGAATATCCTGAGAATCGAAATGGATTAAGTTGAGTGATTAGCTTGTGTGTTTTAAAAAGGAATTTTGGTTTGAAGTCACTGTTTCATCGAGTCCTTTTCTGTGATCTCTTCAATATAAGCTATCTGGGCTGAGATGGTTCGATTCTGGTGTTTTGAGAACTTGGTTTGAAGTTTTGGGTGTGGATTTCAATCTTTGAGCGTCAGTTTTTTGTGGGTTTAAAGATGTTTTCTGTGGTTTAGTTCTGCTGGAGGATACTGTTGTTGCTACTGCTGAATCTCACCCTCTTTTACTCTCATTTCCAGGTACACATTTAAAGCTCTATTGTTTGTGAATGTTGATCTGAAGCAATGAAATGAAAAACAAGAAGTTTCCAGCATGTGTTCATTTATGTTTCAGCTATAATTTCCTTAGTGTTAGTCTTTCTGCAATTTAGTTTTGTCATTGTATATTGGTTTGAAATTACCTGGACTTTCGCTTGACTTATTAAAGACTAGCTTCTATTTTAGCTCTGTTTGCCATTTGAATTGGTTAAAAGTCGATATTAGTTTGCTATTATGTATTGATTCAACTGGTTTAGCTTGGTTAATTAGTTTAATCTTCTGGTAATTGGGTTTGGGATTCTGGCTGTTGCATTCAAATGAGTTTAGAATGAGAATCATGATCATCATGGTAGAAGTGTTAGTCTCCTTGTTTTATGTTTAGTTACAGGAAATCCAAAAAATAAACATGACAGGCTTGTATTTCATATGGTCTTATTGATAATCAGTTATGTGGTGAAGCAGATACCGTTTTGAATGTCATAGTTTAAGTAGGAAATAGAACAAAGGGAATATTAAGTGAGCATTGAAAATGACTATCTAATTGGTTCATTTCAATAAGTTTCAATTTCTGTGGTATGAATGGCTTTCGTATGAATGTGGTTGACTCAAATGGCTTTAGTTAAATCACAATCAGTGTTTCAGTGATTGGTAACTATAGATTTAATTGTGTGATGGTTCAAAATCAGGCTTGGGAAATCTGTAAAAAATTCGAGTGTTTTCTGTTGTTGTTCGGGCTCGATCCTCTGCCTCCTTCGCACTAGGCCTGTGCATGCCTTGTCTGAGATGGGCCCTTCGCATGGGCTTGGGCATAATTTGCCAAGGAAGCTCGTAACTTGGGGTCCCTATGATTCCTTGGGCCGTTGGTCCTCTCATTAGGCTAAGTTTAAGTTCTTAAAAAAATAAAATAAGATAGCCTTCATTAATATCAATTTCTGACTCAAAATTTCAGTCGTAGTTTAGGATTAAATGTAATTTTGTTAGCTTCATATCATTAATGGATCCTTGTAGAATAACTGAGGTGCGCCGTTCCAAATAAAACGTGAATTGCGTGGCCCTCGTTTTAATTAGCTTTAACTCAACCTTAGAATCCGAGGCGTGCCATCTAGCAAAAATTCCATGGCCCTAGCAAAGCTAAAACGCGTAGTTGCTTTAGGCGCGTATTTTAATAATCTACTTTCCTAAACTCGGGTGCACATTTATGTGACCCAAATCCAAATCTCAATGATGTTAAAATATGTCAAAAACCACGTGTGCATTTATGTGACGTGGTTCGAGACGTGTTTTAATAACGTTGCAATTTTCTCTAAAAATGAATAAAAGCGGTTAAAACTAAAATTTGAACATTGGTTCATAATTGTTAAAAATCAGATAATTAAGCCGAATATAACAGTTGAGCGACCGTGCTAGAACCACGGAACTCGGGAATGCCTAACACCTTCTCCTGGGTTAACAGAATTCCTTACCCGGATTTCTGGTTCGCGAACTGTTAAACAGAGTCAACCTTTTCCTCGATTCGGGATTTGAACCGGTGACTTGGGACACCATAAATCTCCCTAGTGGAGACTCTGAATCTTTTAATAAAATAATCCCGTTTCGATTATCCTTTAATTGGAAAAACTCCCTTTATTATACCCTCCCGGGGGTGTAGTGAAAAAGGAGGTGTGACAGGGAGGTTGCCTATGAGCTTGCCTTACCTCCCAGCCTCGCAGGGGTTCATCCGGTATTTTATGTTTCGATGCTCTGGAGGTATCACGGTGATCCGCCGCACGTGTTGGATTTCATCTCAGTCCAGTTGGAGAAGGATCTATCTTATGTTGAGGAGCCAGTGGCAATATTGGATAGGCAGGTCAGGAAGCTGAGGTCAAAGAGCATTGCGTCCGTGAAGGTTCAGTGGCGGGGTCAGCCGATCGAAGAGGCGACCTGGGAGACCGAGCAGGATATGCGCAGCCAGTACCCTCATCTTTTCACTACTCCAGGTATGTCTTTGTGCTCGTTCGAGGACGAACGAATGTTTAAGTGTGGGAGGATGTAACGACCCGGCCGGTCATTTTTGGAATTTACGCCCCGATCCCCTATTAACTATTTTCCCCAAGTTTATTTCTGCTATTTTGATTTGCCGGGATGCTCGGTCTTGAGTTTCGGAGAGTTTTGGGACACTTAGTCCCTAAATGAGAGCTTAAGTGTTGGATAACTGACCATAGTTGGAACAATGTGAAGACGGCATCGGAATGGAAATTCGATGGTTCCGTTAGCTCCGTTAGGTGATTTCGGGGTTGGGAGCGTGTTTGGAATGTGTTTTGGAGGTCCGTAGCTAATTTAGGCTTGAAATGCCGAAGTTTGAATTTTTGAAGTTTCCGGTCCGATAGTGAGATTTTGATCAGAGGGTTGGAATGAAATTCCGGAAGTTGCAGTAGTTCCGTCATGTCATTTGTGATGTGTGTGTGCAAAGTTTCAGGTCATTCGGACGTGATTTGGTTAGATTTTTGATCGAAAGCGTATTTTTAGGAAATTTGGAGTTCTTACGCTTAAATCCCTGATTAATTCGAGTTTCCGATGTTGTTTTAGGTGGTTTAAGGATTGGTACAAGTTTGAATGAGGTATTAGGTGTTATTGGTGCTTTTGGTTGAGGTCCCGGGGGCCTCAGGATGATTTCGGATGGTTAACGGAAAGATTTTTAAGTTAAGAGATTGCAGATTTGGCTGCTTCTGATATTTTCGCCTCTGCGGTTTGGGGACCGCAGATGCGGCGCCGCAGATGCGGCTAAGGAGACCGCAGAAGCGGATTTTTGTTGGTTTTTCAGGTTTCGCAGATGCGGTGGATCTTCCGCAGAAGCAAAACCACATCTGCGAGTAGAGGGCCGCAGATGCGGAACTTGGCCATTTAATGAAAGTCGCATATGCGAAATTTTGATCCGCAGATGCGGTCCCTTTATCGTAGATGCGGAATTAGCTGGGCAGTAATATGAAATTTCGAGGGTTTGGTTTCAAAAGTTGGAAAATCGAATCGGAGCTCGGGAGAGGGCGATTTTGAGAGGGATTTGAAGAGGAGATCTCTGGGTAACGATTCTTTAACCCTTTCTAGTTATATTCCATCAATCTTTAGTTAATTTCATCATTTGATTTCGGAATTTTGGTGGAAATTGGGGGAAAGTTCTTAGACCTTTAATTGAGAATTTGAGGGGTCATTTGGAATCCGATTTCCGTGTTCTTGTTATGTATAGACTCGTGAGAGTACGAGGTTTCTGAATATGTTAATTTCATCCGATTCCGAGACGTTGGTCTGGGGGCATTTTGGTCATTTTACCTAATTTCACGTCTTAGCTTTGAATTAAATCGTAGAATTAGTTGCTTGAGATGTTATTTACGATATGTAATTGAATTGAATAGATTTGGGCCATTTGGAGTCGGATACTTGTGGCAAATGTGTGGTTTCGAGTTGATTTTGGAGCCGGTTCGAGGTAAGTGGCTTGTCTAACCTTGTGTGGGGGACCCTCTCCCCTTAGGATATGATATTTGGTAATTGCATGCCTTGTACGTGAGGTGACGAGCGCGTACTTGAGCTAATTGTTGAAAAATCCGGTTTTACTTTAAGTACTTAAACTGAGTTCTTTTCTTACTTGTTTTATTCTATATGCAAATATAGCCTGTGTTAGTTTAAAGGAGTACGATTAGTTGAATTAATTGCTTATTTGCTTAAACTGCCTTAATTGCATTACGTGAAGCATGTTAGGCTAGAATTTACTGTTTACTCATTACGGACTTAGTATTTATTTTGATGTCCTTGAGCTGTTGTTGTGTGTTTTAAATTTGGACTACGGGATGGCATTCCGAGAGATCCCCTGTGCGTAATTATGGTCTGGATTGAGGTGCGGGATACCAAGAGATCCCCGGCACGTGTATTGAGGATACCAAGAGATCCTCGGGATACCAAGAGATCCCTAGCATATATATTGAGGATACCAAGAGATCCTCGGGATACCAAGAGATCCCTAGAGTGTATATTGAGGATACCAAGAGATCCCAATTATTTATCTTGCTGGGAGGGGTATTCCCTTGTAGTTGTTTTTATCTCTATTTCCATTATTGCACTATTAATATACTGTGTAGATCTTTATTATCGATTCTCAGTTTTACTGCTTATTGCCCTGTCATTACATTATATATATGTTTATCTCAGTAGGGCCCTGACCTTCCTCGTCACTACCCAACTGAGGTTAGGCGTGGCACTTACTGAGTACCGATGTGGTGTACTCACGCCCTTTCTGCGCATGTTTTTCATGTGCAGATCTAGGTACTACTGCACAGACTTATCACCCTTGAGGCAGGGAGCATTTCGGAGACTTCGAGGTACATCTGCCGCGTCCGCAGACCGAAGAGTCTCCTTCTTTACTCTATCTGTAGTGTTAGCCCTTCTATCGTACTATTGATGTAGATGTTTCTGGAGATTAGAGCACTTTACTATATTCCTCTTAGCTTGTGTTCTCGTGAGTTTCCGGGTTTTGGGATAGTAATGTAGGATGCTGTGATGTGGAGTTGTATATACCGAGCGGCATTTTATATACTGTTTTTTTCCCCTTTAAATTGTTTAGTTTTGACTATTGTTCCGCAAGTTAGTTATATTTTCCGTATTGTAGGCTTACCTAGTTGTAGAGACTAGGCACCATCACGACATGTTGACAGTGGGTGAACTGGGGTCGTGACACTTCTTTACTTATCGTGTATACTATGGTATGTAACATTTGGTTCAACAGATTAGGTGGATTATCTCGATATAAGTTTTAGAATTAAATTTTATCTCATGTTTGGTTAGAGGTATTAGCTAAAATCGATATTTATTTATAGCAAAATCTTGAAATAATTTATTTCATATAGAAGGTGGGATAAGTTATTCAGGTTTTAATTATGATTATAATCCTATAATTATAATTGGTTTAAGGGATTAGGTGGGTTATCCCGGTACAAATTTTGAAATTAAATTTATCAAGTGTTTGGTCCGGTATAAATTTTAAAATTAAATTTATCAGCGTTTAGTTGAAAGTATTAGCTAAAATTGATAATATTTGTATAGCAAAATCTTGACATAAGTTATCTCATATAAAAGGTGGGATAAGTTATCCAAATTAAAATCCTAATTATAATTGAGGATTGTAATCCTGCGATATCTAGGTTTTGAACCAACCAACCCCAGACGTTAGTTAAATAATTAGAAAAAGAAATATAAAGAGGAATAGAGCGCACCTCACGCGCTCCTCAAAATTGAACCTAGGGAAAAGTCCTAATTCTCATAATCAACCTCATCACCATGAATCCAATCGACAACGTGCAATCAGAAAATCAACAGGGAGTGCAGACTACATTCACCAACCCTACAGTCGACGGATTCCTCAACAAGTAAAGTTATTTTTCTGCGCTGGATGGTTTCTCGAGCGGAGAAGGAATGAGAGGCATGCGACTGGAGCACAAGCCTTGTGAACTTGTGGAAGGAAAAGCGACAGTAGTATTCTCAAAGAAGGAGGACGACTTGTTAGCAGAAAAGTACAAGTTGACTATGGTGGGAATGTTCTCAAGAAACAGTCCATAGATCGACAGCTCAGGGACGACTTCAAGAGAATTTTCCCATTGAAGGGATCTATCAAAATTGGGGTGTATGATTGGAGGCATTGTTTATAGATTTCAGTGATGAAGATGACTTTAAGCGTCAAAAAATTCATGTTGCTTTGTGGTACGATCATGTGTATTGATATGTGGACAAGAAAATTCAAAGCAGACATGGAGTCAACCTTAGCACATGTTTGGGTGACGCTGCCGGAACTACCTTGGCACTATCACGAGTGGGTGGCAATTGAGAGAATCTTAGAGCCTAAAGGCCCTTTTATCTCACTAGACAAGGCCATTGTGGCACGTACCAGACCGACGACTGCAAAGGCTCGAGTTGAAATCGATTTAACGAGGCCAAGGATAAAGGAGATAAAGGTAGATCTGATCGATAATAAGGGCGAACTGGACACTTTCAACCAGGTGGTAGAATATGAGTAGGTGCCCGATTTTTGCTTCTACTGTAGGATGAAGGGACATTCTGATGAACATTGTAGGCTACAACATCCTAAGGAGGACGGAATTGGTGCATCAGTTGTGGTGAAAAACAAGATAAAGGTGGAAGACAAGAGGAGGAAAAGTGGATAGAGGTGACTAAAGTGAAAAACGCCAAGAGGAACATACTGGGAATCAACAAGAAGCAACAAGTAGTGACTACTGAATATTTTCAAAGGTTAACTCAGAGAACCGAACTGGCAAAAACTCTAGTGATAGAACAAGTAATACAAGAAGATAGTCCAACGGAAGTTGTGCCATCTTCAATACCATTGGCCCTGGCTATCACGGAGGAAAAGAGCCCATAAAGAGGTTTGACGCAACTCTAAATTGCCTATGTCAAAAAGAAAAGAGGGAAGAAGGACAAGAAGGTGAAGAACAGAGTAGAAACAAAGGGGAAGCAAAAAAATAAGGAAACATACTAGAACTATTCCAGAGCAGGTTGAAGAGAATGCACTAGCTGTGGAGACAAAGCCCTTACTATAACACAGGAGCAAGTCAAGAATATTCCAACTAAGAAGAAAAAGAAATTCAAGTTCAAGATAACCCCCAAAGACTTATCTGATGTGGAATGGCTCGAAGGCTACTCAGGGGACGGAACCTTGCCTGCCCTTAACCTTAGGCCAGTGAAAATAAGGGGGGAGAAAAACAAGTGCAAACTCAACACTGCAATCCCCATTAAGGTCCATACGCTTACACCAGGGAAATCACCAACACAAGAGGCAATGAGGTCGGAAGGTCAAAGGAAACAACACATGAGACGTTAAGATGAGGACACACACATGATACCAGAAATGCAAGGTGGTGACTCATAAATGCTGGATGTGATAGAGGAAGGAATAAAATCAGATGATGAAATCTTGCAAAGGCCACATAGGGCCTTGGTTTTGAGGATAATACAGAAATACTGTCAAGTGTTCAGGATAAAATAACAAAACTCAACAACCTCTCACCAAAAGGTACTCAGGGCCAAGATGGAGCTAAGGTTGGCCATCACCAAGATCAATCAAAAACAACAAATTAGGAACAAAAGCTTCCACCCCTAATGTTTCTCATGATTAACTCAATTTCATGGAACATAAGGGGCATGAAGTCCCAACAAGCCTTTAAGAAGCTTAAATCTCTAAAAACACAATACAAATTACCCTTTATTGCCTTATAAGAACCTATAATCAGGTCTTCAAAAATAGATAGATATAGATATCGGTTGGGTATGCAACACTGCTAACACAATTGTAACAATAAAATATGGATCTTTTGGGCATCAGATGTGGGACTGACTGTAATGGAGGACACAGAACAACAAGTTACTTGCCAAATTTTAGTTCTAATGACAGCAACACCCATACATATATCAATTGTATATGCCAAGAGTACAACATAAAAAAGAAAGCAGTTATGGGAAGAGCTAAGAGCATGGCATAGTAAAATTCAAGGATCGTGGGGAGTGGTAGGCGATTTTAATGTAATTCTTGATGTTGAGGAGAAATAAGGTGGAAAGCCGTACAAAATTGATAAAAGCTTTGACTTTATGGAATGCATTGATGATTGTGGCCTCAAAGATACAGGTTTCTATGGTGCAAGGTTTACCTGGAGCAACAATGGAGGGCTAACTGAAACAATATAGAAAATATTGGATAGATTACTTATTAATCAAAATTGGCTAGACGTGTACAACAAGACCTCAGTTCTATACCTAGCTAGAGTCTGGTCAGATCATACTACCTTATTGATCACCATGAAGTCTACAGAAAATAGCGGGCCAAGATATTTCAAAGTTTTAGACTTCTGGGTAGAGCACGAATATTTTATACATGTGGTGAAAGAAGTATGGAAATTCTATGTGGATATAATAACAACAACAACAACATACCAAGTATAATCCCACAAGTGGGGTCTGTGGAGGGTAATGTATACACAGATCTGCAATTCTATGTGGATACTATATCAAAAATTGAAGAAAGTCTGTCAGAGATTAATCATGTGGCCTAGGGAAGCGTTTGGGGACATATACGAAGAGCCAAAGAGGTTGGAAACACAAATTGCAGATCTAGAAAATTCTCAAGTAGTGGACAACTCAGCAAGTAAAAGAGCTGAGTTGAATAAGGCGAAGGCAGAGTATGTGCAATTTGTTAAACTTCAAGAATCAATTATCAAGCAAAAAGCAAAGGCCAATTGGCTAAAAGACGGGGACAGGAACACAACATATTTTCATAGTGTTATAAAAGGCAAAAGGAAGAAACTAAATTTTCAAAGAATCCAAGATGATAGCGGAAATTGGAGAGAAGGAGATCAAGACATTTCTTCTGCAGCAATTGATCACTTCCAGAGAATATTTTGTCATAACGAAGCCTCAGAGGATATGTCAGCGCTAGAATGTATAGAACCAAGAGTGTATAGAGGACAAGGCGCAATAATGGATGAGGTGAAAGATGATGTATTTTACATTAGCCTAGAGAGTGCACCTGGACCTGATGGGCTGAGTGCACTTTTCTACTGAACTTACTGGTCTGTGATCTCAGAGGACGTGTATAATGTTGTTGTGGATTTCTTTCAGAGGGAAACCATGCACATGTTCTTTACACATACATGCCTTGTACTACTACCAAAAGTGGACTTTCCCCAACGATTTTCTGACCTACGGCCAATTAGCCTTTGTAATGTATCGCAAGGTTATTGCAAAATTTTTGAACTCAAGACTGGGACAGATTTTACCAAAAATTATCTCCAATAACTAGTCAGGATTCATAAGGGGCAGATCAATCGCAAAGAATATTCTACTGGCACAAGAAATCATAAAAGAAATAAATAAACCCAAAAGGGCGGCAATGTGGTCCTAAAACTTGATATGGCCAAGGTATAATAGAATCGCCTGGTCATACTTAAGTCGCCTGATGAGAAAGATGGGTTTTGCGGCTAGTTGGGTAGATTTAATACAGAGACATATTTCAAGTAATTGGTACTCCATGATAATAAATGGGCAGAGATATGGCTTCTTCAAGTCAAAGAATGGGCTAAGGTAAGGTGACCCCATATCACCATCACTATTTGTTCTGAGTGCAGAGCTACTCTCAGTCATGCCGAACACTACTAGAAAAATGACCTATTGTGACGGTTACAAAACCGTTGCTACAGGCTTTAAAACCGTTGTCATAGAGATATTGCGACAGTTTCACGACCGCTACAACACCTATCGTCGCAATAGCTCTATGGCGACGGTTCTGTGTGACGGTTTTAAAACCGTTGCACAAGATGGTCTATTGCAACGGTTATTCTTTGATTGATTGTGCGACGTTTTGTATTCTATTAGAACAGTTAATAACCGTTGCAATACAGTTCGTTATCAACTGCTGTTAACGCTATTGCTACAGTTATTTTATACTATTTGCAACGGTTAATTATGCTAATGAGACGGTTACTATGTACTATTGCAACGGTTAATTAATGCTAATGAGACGGTTACGATATACTATTGCAACGGTCATTTTTGGCTTATGCGATTTTGGGCTCCTGCTATTGCAACAGATATATTGATATACTGCAACAGTTATTTCTGGGCTACTGCAACGCCTATCATACATCTATTGCAACAGTTAAACAATCCAACAATGTAACATTGCTTGAAATATATATAGTTAAACAAAATAAGGATCCATAATAGGTGTAATATCCATATAAGCAAAATATATAACAGTATCTGCCAATGAATTGGAACACATGAGTTTCCAAAGTGTACAAAAATGAAAAATTTCTACAGCATATGTGAAGTTTCATCATGAATCAACCTAATGTTACTAAGTAAGATCTTCAGCACTTTTGTCGCCTACTTGAAGTTCTCCACCTACAAACAATCAAAAAACAAACAACTTAGCAAAAGTTTTATAAAAGAATTTCATTTAAAGAAATATATGTATATTAATGTCATGACACTAATATAATTTTCCACAACATTATAAAAACAAACATCTTGAAAAAGTTAAAGAGACCATTGGCTGGAAATATTCATACTATCATCTGATCATCCTACTCGAATTCTTGGAAAGGAGAGTAGGGTGATTCTCAGTTTTTCTAACTTAGTTTTCTTTTTTGCAGCACAACATCAAGAAGCAATTTCACACAGGCAATGCCACATAGGCCATCTCTCACAAGGAACAAATATGGCTGTCATGACAAATACAAGCATGCCCTTGAGGACAGAATCATTTTGCTTTGGAACCAACAAAGGAAGCAGCATCTGCAATGCTCACAAGATAGCAAACAAGTCACATGAAGGCAATAGACCCAAAATGGATTGTCAGAATAGAAATCTGGGAGAAATGAACACAATAGTGCCCATAATCAAAATGTTGAAATGTAGTGGGCAGTATGAGCAAAGGTTTACAAGAAGCCAAAGACACAGCAAAGTTTACAGGAAGTCAAAAACTGGTTCACTGCACACTGGATCGAGGCTATTCATGCAAATCTTTCATGGAGACAAAGTAAGGTGGCTATGTAGTACCACCTATATTAGATCTCATCAGTAGAGATTAATGCCAAGAGCTGGAAACGAGATATTAGGCAGTCGAATGGTACAAGAACTGGCATTAAACTGTCCAGAATTTTGGGGACGAGGCAGCACGTTCGAACTGGAAGTAAGGAGGCTAAATCGTATGATACTTAAGAAGTTCACCCCATGTGGATAGTATAAAGTACAAGGAACACAACAGAAGGGGAAAACCAATATGGCATTCAGGGATCACTGTTGAATTAATGACGAAAAAAAGCAAGGACAACACGAAAGGTAATCTCTTGACAACTGATGCAACATGAGCAGATAGAAGTACTGGAAATTTTGATTATCATGCAAATACACGGGCAATCAGCGAGGTTGATATGCATAATGGAACAAGCATGAACTGTGTGAAATTGCAATACATGACAAGACTCACATTTGAAGTTAGTGTTCAATGGAGTTATGGAGACAACTTTACGCGGAGAATAGGTGCTGCATTTTATACCACTGAAACAACCTATTGGTGCTGCAAAATATACTTTGCACACAAATGGGGATGTTGGGCAGTGCATTCAAGTAGCACTAGGCTATTTCTTATTTTAGAAGGTTGTATTACATTTATTAATCAATCACTATGTAATATCAAACGGGCATAAACAAGGAACAAGTATCTAAATCAATGAAACACCAACAACCAGGGAGACAAACAATGCTGAAAAAATCAATCTACAAGTATCTAGTTCACTGAGCACCAACAATCAGGGAGACAAACAATTGTGTACACTACGGGAAAGTATAACGTGCCATCTAAAATCAAATAAGTTTATGTTGCGACTCAAACATTCAAACAACCAGAAATTAGAACTCAAATTCTTCTGGTGATATCTTGAACACACACGAGATTCATTGAATTCAATTTTCGCTATAACGGCTCGATAGATGCATGAATGCAGAGGAACATCTTATCTTTCACAGCCTTGTTTATTTTGGGCGGAAACTGGAAAAATTGGAGAGAAATTTTCTGAAAAAAATTCGCCAGCATTTTGGCGCTTTTTGGACATTTAGAAAGAAAAAGAAAAAGAGAAGAAGAAGAAGAATCAACAGCAATCTGACTCCAATATCAGCAGCTATACAGTTGCTAAAATATGAATTTTAGCCTGGGAATAAAGTGATACTAACCTTGATTGTTGCTACATTCAGATTGTCGACGGATCAGTTCATTAGCAGCTTGTGATGCAAAGGTAGCTTCTCCTAGTGACGAAACAGACAATGTTGCTAGTACGTTTGGATTAATTAACCCTGCACGCTGAAGTTGAGCAATTACATTTGCAGTAATTTCTTGTCGCATAGTTCTCTTTTGTTCCTCCATTTGTTCCTCCATCTTTCGAATCCTTTCTTGCTTTTCTTGCACTGTATCATTTGTGGCATTTGAAGTCGGCATGAACTGATGCAATAGGTTCATTTTCTAGTAGTGGAATGACTTGCAAGAAAGAAAAAGTTATATAGGGTTTCATATGCTAGATCGGGCCCACAAGTCAATCACTTAGCGTTTGCATACGATATTATCCTTTTTGCTAGTGGTCGCAGGAAAACATTGAAGCGGATAATGGACACTCTATCTAGATACGAAGAAATATCAGGACAACAAATAAACAAAAGCAAAAGTTGTTTAATGGTAGCTGCTGGAGCATCGAGATGAACAATCAGTAGGATAGCTAATGTCACGAGAATGCAACGTAAGGAGCTTCCTGTCAAATACTTGGATGCCCGCTTTTCATAGGAAGACAGAAAATTTCACACTATTCAGACTTAATTAGCAAAGTGACGAATAGAACAAGAGGGTGGCAAACAAAATTTTTGTCTACCGGTGGTAAAACCATTCTCATCAGGCATGTTCTACAGGCAATACCTATGCATCTCTTGTCCACTATGAATCCGCCGAAAGGAGTGTTCACTCAAATAGAGAGAATATTAGCCAATTTCTTCCAGAGGGGCTTCGACGGGCAAAATAGGCAATCATTGGGTGTCTTGGAAGGCTTTGTGTTATCCACACTACTAAAAATCCGGAAAAAAGCGACCAAAAGTTGGCGACCAAAATTGGTCAGTCAAGAAAAGCGATCAACGTTGGTCGTTATATTGGAGAAAATAATTAAATAATTATTTTAAATACATTAGCGACCAAAGTTGGTCGCCAATTTGGTCAAAATGTTGACCGGACTGGTCAGACTTGCTTGGTCAAAGAAATACTAAAATTAGCGACCAACTTTGGTCGCTAAAGTGGGACCCACTAATAAAATTTTAATAATTATATTATTATTTAAAAAAATTATAAAATATAAATAAATATAATTCAAAATTAGGGAGCAAAGTTGGTCTCTCACGAAAGGGGAAGCAGATAGAGACCAACTTTGGTCGCTAATCTGGGACCCAGTTATAAAATTTTAATAATTATTTTATTATTTAAAAAAATTATAAAATATAAATAAATATAATTCAAAGTTAGCGACCAAAGTTGGTCGCTAACTAAAGGGGAAGCAGATAGAGACCAACTTTGGTCGCTAATCTGGGACCCAGTTCTAACGTTTAACAATTATATTATTAATTTAAATATTATGTAAAATATAAATAAATCTATTTAAATGTAGCGACCAACGTTGGTCGCTAACTTTAATTTTCTGAGTATTTAGCGACCAATTTTGTTCGCTAATTTGAATTTTTGGATAATTAGCGACCAAAGTTGATCTCTTTTTAGGTCAACATTGGTCAAAATTAAATATCACTTTTGTATTTACTATCTTAATAATATAAATGTAATCCGTTAACATTTTTGTAATACAAGGGATGAATGCACTAAAAAATACTGTAACATGCAATATATGTAGTTAAAGTAGTACAACGAAGCGTGTGTTTTATATATATATATATATATATATATATGTAAATTGAATCATCGACTTATAACCTAGTGATAAATGAATGTAATTCATTAACTCTGTTACAATACAAATAATGAATACAGTATCATGTACTATAACATGCTATATATGTAGTTAAAGTAGCACGAAGTGTGTGTGTTATATATATACACATACTAACATATACTATACTATACTATGCACTAAGTATCAATACATTAGCTAATATTATATCGAATATAGCTTTTATTTATATATATATATATATATATATATATATATATATATATATATATATATATATATATATATATAGTCTCCTTTGTCTTTTTGTTTTTAGTTTGTACCCATCATATTCAACAGTTCTATTAAATCACAGTGATTTTTCATTTTTATTGGACAATTTGATTTTCTTTTGGCTTTCTTTACCGCTTGAGTCTATATTAGCCCTAGAATTAGATTCCTCACGTTTTTCACGATAACGATTTTTCGTATGCGAATGTAAATAATTATCTTAGCTTCGTTGTTCATATGTAATGGAGGTATGAAGATAATATGTTATTCATATATCAAACCATTAGTATATCTTTATATGCTTACAATCATTTATTTGCAATTATCCAAATTTTGTACGCAGAGTTAAAATCTTTAATTAAGACGTAGTTTACGTAAAAAAAAAAAAAAAAAAAAAAAAANTTATTTTAGATGAAAGAATTTTTAGTTGAAAAAAAATATGATTTCTATTTTTTTTTAATGTAGTTTGATAAAACGGCCAAATAATATTTTCTTTCATCTCAATAAAAGTTGATGTATTCAAAAAAACAATGTTTGGAAAAAAATTAAATTCTTGAATTTAGCGACAAACTTTGGTTGCTAATTTTTTAAAAAAAATTAGTAAAAAAGCGACCAGCCTTGGTCTCTATTTTTCGGATTTTAAAATATAATATTTGAATTAGAGACCAAAGTTGGTCGCTTTTTTATGATTAATAATAAATAAATAAAAAACGTATTTTACATTTAGAGACCAACTTTGGTTGCAAAAATTATATTATTAAAATAAAAAAGCGACCAAAGTTGGTCGCTATAGTCTTTATCCGAATATTTGGTCCTTTTACCTTAGAGACTAGTAGTGCAAATAACGAACCCAAAAAGTTTCATTCTCATTCTTGTCATAAAAAAAGAAACACTAATTGGTAAGAAATTAATTACGCAAAAAGGTTATTTGTGGGATCAGTTTGAAAATCCTTGAAGAGATTTGAAGGCTATATATATTCGTAATATATATATTTATTCTCCTTTGTCTTCTTGTTTTTTGTTTACACCCATCATATTCATATTTGTTAAATCACTGAGATATTTCATTTTTATTGGACAATTTGACTTTTCTTTGGCTTTCTTTACCGCTTGAGTCGATTTCAGCCCTAGAATTAGGTTCCTCGCGTTATTCACGGTAACGATTAAATTTTCGTATGCGAATGTAAATAATTATGTTAGCTTCGTTGTTCATATGTAATGGAGGTATGAAGATAGTCTGTTATTCATATCTCAACCCATTAGTATATCTTTATCTTTTTACAATCATTTATTTGCATTCATCCAAATTTTGTACGCAAATTTTAAATCTTTAATTAAGACGTAGTTCACATAAAAAAAACTAAAGGTGAGATTTTACAACATGTAACTTAAAATTTTCTTCTAGTATATTAATATTTAGTAAAAATTCTGAAAGTGTGGGGTGTTTGGCTAATGTCTGTCTACCTGACTTTTAACAACTGTTGGATCTGGTGGCTAACAAGACTGACTGGATACTGGACACTGGACACAGGCGCTTCAAGGCATCTTTGCGCCAATAAAGAGCTGTTTTACTACTTTGAGGAATCTGTTGATGGCGAGTGTGTCGGCATAGGTAACTCCACTACAGCTGGAGTTATGGGTAAAGGAAAAACTCTTATTGAATGAACTTCTGGAAAAACTTTAGCTTTGAACAATGTTCGGTATATACCCTCCCTTCGTGGAAACTTAGTTTCTGGTGCGCTTCTCAACAAGGTAGGTCTTAAACTTGTTTTTGAATCTGATAAAGTTGTTATTTCTCGTGGGGGAGACTTTGTTGGGAAGGGTTACCTTAGTGGAAAAAAGAGAGAGATGGCAAGTCGATGGTATCTAAGAACGGCATTAATCTGTCAGTATTTTGGGACGAGGCATACGCACGTCGATGTACTGGAAGTATAGTGAGGCTTAAATTCGTTATGATTTACTTCAGAAGTTCACCCCATGTGGATAGTATAAAGTACAAAGGAACACAACAGAAAGGAAAACCAATATGGCATTCAGGATCACTGTTGAATTAATGACGAAAAAAGCAAGGACAACACGAAAGGTAATCTCTTGACAACTGATGCAACAGGAGCAGATAGAGTACTGGAAGTTTTGATATCATGCAATACAAGGGCAATCAGCGAGCTTGATATGCATAATGGAAAGCATGAACTGTGTGATATTGCAATACATGACAAGACTCACATTTGAAGTTGAGTGTTCAATGGAGTTATGCAGACAACTCTTATGCGGAGAATAGGTGCTGCATTTATTTATACCACTGAAAACCTATTGGTGCTGGCAAAATATACTTTGCACAAAATGGGATGTTGGCAGTGCATTAAAGTAGCACTAGGCTATTTCTTATTTTAGAAGGTTGTATTACATTTATTAATCAATCACTATGTATATCAAACGGGCATAAACAAGGAACAAGTATCTAAATCAATGAAACACCAACAACCAGGGAGACAAACATGCTGAAAAAATCAATTCTACAAGTATCTAGTTCACTGAGCACCAACAATCAGGGAGACAAACAATTGTGTACACTACGGGAAAGTATAACGTGCCATCTAAAATCAAATAAGTTTATGTTGCGACTCAAACATTCAAACAACCAGAAATTAGAACTCAAATTCTTCTGGTGATATCTTGAACACACACGAGATTCATTGAATTCAATTTTTCGCTATAATGGGCTCGATAGATGCATGAATGCAGAGGAACATCTTATCTTCACAGCTTGTTTATTTGGGCGGAAACTGGAAAAATTGGAGAGAAATTTTCTGAATTCGCAGCATTTTGGCGCTTTTTGGACATTTAGAAAGAAAAAGAAAAAGAGAAGAAGAAGAAGAATCAACAGCAATCTGACTCCAATATAGCAGCTATAAGTTGCTAAAATATGAATTTTAGCCTGGGAATAAAGTGATACTAACCTTGATTGTTGCTTTTCAGATTGTCGAGGATCAGTTCATTAGCAGCTTGTGATGCAAAGGTAGCTTCTCCTAGTGACGAAACAGACAATGTTGCTAGTACGTTTTGGATTAATTAACCTGCACGCTGAAGTGAGCAATTACATTTGCAGTAATTTCTTTGTCGCATAGTTCTTTTTGTTCTCCATTTGTTCCTCCATCTTTCGAATCCTTTCTTGCTTTTCTTGCACTGTATCATTTGTGGTTTGAGTCGGCATGAACTGATGCAATAGGTTCATTTTCTAGTAGTGGAATGACTTGCAAGAAAGAAAAAGTTATATAGGGTTTCATATGCTAGATCGGGCCCACAAGTCAATCATTAGCGTTTGCATACGATATTATCCTTTTTGCTAGTGGTCGCAGGAAACATTGAAGCGGATAATGGACATCTATCTAGATACGAAGAAATATCAGGACAACAATAAACAAAAGCAAAAGTTGTTTAATGGTAGCTGCTGGAGCATCGAGATTGAACAATCAGTAGGATAGCTAATGTCACGAGAATGCAACGTAAGGAGCTCCTGTCAAATACTTGGATGCCCGCTTTTCATAGGAAGACAGAAAATTTCAACACTATTCAGACTTAATTAGCAAGTGACGAATAGAACAAGAGGGTGGCAAACAAAATTTTTGTCTACCGGTGGTAAAACCATTCTCATCAGGCATGTTCTACAGGCAATACCTATGCATCTCTTGTCCACTATGAATCCGCCGAAAGGAGTTGTTCACTCAAATAGAGAGAATATTAGCAATTTCTTCCAGAGGGGCTTCGACGGGCAAAATAGGCAATCATTGGGTGTCTTGGAAGGCTTTGTGTTATCCACACTACTAAAATCCGGAAAAAAAGCGACCAAAAGTTGGCGACCAAAATTGGTCAGTCAAGAAAAGCGATCAACGTTGGTCGTTATATTGGAGAAAATAATTAATAATTATTTTAAATACATTAGCGACCAAGTTGGTCGCCAATTGGTCAAATGTTGACCGGACTGGTCAGACTGCTTGGTCAAAGAAACTACTAAAATACACCAACTTTGGCGTAAAGTGGGGACCCACTAATAAAATTTTAATAATTATATTATTATTTAAAAAATTATAAATATTAAAAAAATACTAATAATAGGGAGCAAAGTTGGTCTCTCACGAAAGGGGAAGCAGATAGAGACCAATCTTTGGTCGCTATCTGGGACCCAGTTATAAAATTTAATAATTATTTTATTAGTTAAAAAAAATTATAAAATATAATATAATATAATTTCAAAGTTAGCGACCAAAGTTGGTCGCTAACTAAAGGGGAAGCAGATAGAGACCAACTTTGGTTCGCTAATCTGGGACCCAGTTCTAACGTTTAACAATTATAATTATTAATTTAAATATTATATAAAATATAAATATATCTATTAATTGTAGCGACAACGTGGTCGCTAACTTTTAATTTTCTGAGTATTTAGCGACCATTTTGTTCGCTAATTTGAATTTTTGGATAATTAGCGACAAAGTTGATCTCTTTTTAGGTCAACATTGGTCAAAATTAAATATCACTTTTGTATTTACTATCTAAATAATATAATGAATCTTAAATTGTTGTAAACATAGGATGAATACACTAAAATATGCGTGTAACATGCTATATATGTAGTTAAGTAGTACCGAAGCGTATGTTTTATAATAATAACTGGAATAATATGAGAATTACACTATAGTTTAACATATATATAATATCATATATGTATATATATATATATATTATATATATATATATATATATATATATATATGTAAATTGAATCATGCGACTTATACCTAGTGATAAATGAATGTTAATTCATTAACTCTGTTACAATACAAATAATGAATAAGATTATTACTATATAGTACTAACAATTCATAGCTTATTATGTAGTTAAAGATAGCACGAAGTGTGTGTTTATATATAGCTACATCATATTCACTAACATATAGCTTCAGTGCATCATAAGTATCAGTACATTAGCTAATATTATATCGAATATAGCTTTTATATATATATACTTACACGTATACTATACACTATAAGTATCAGTGCATTAGTAATATTATATCAAATATATATATATATATATATATTACTTACACTATACTATAAACTAAGTATCTGAACCAGAAGAGCAAAAAAGCTAATAAATTCTGAAAAATGTCACTGAGGCCACAAGCAATTGTTTATTAGTATTCAGTAATCTTTTTTTTATATCTTAATTAATTTGGAGTTTTCCTATATATTAAATTATTAATTATGTAAAAGAAAATCACATTGGGAAAAGCTTATCCTTTCCAGGCGAGAAGATTATGCTTTTACCCAAAATTCAAACTAACCCTCCTTCCCATTGGTCCATTCAAAATGACATGGATTGCTTATAGTGAATCCTGCACCGTAGATTATATCAAAATCCAAGGTCCTCATTACCAATCCGAAAACCAAAATTCCGCTATACAATGCAACAAACAAGCAAAATACACCCATCCAAAAAGTGTAGAGCCAATGAGAACTTCAGAACTTAGAGATTTCGGTTGTCATTTTTGATATATTCTATTTTTAGCATTAATGATGAGTATTTATTATATCTGCTTTTTGTCATATTAAATTATTAATAGCCTTAGCAATTAATTAAGGGGGGCGTTTATTATGAAGAGAATGTTGGTCCAAAATTCTTCTTTCAGTTTTTGCAAAATGTTTATGAAAAAACCGAAATTTTAGAATTTTAGTTTAACCATCAAAATTTTATTGAATTATTTTAGATGAAAGAATTTTTAGTTGAAAAAAAATATAGATTTCTATTTTTTTTTAATGTAGTTTGATAAAACGGCCAAATAATATTTTCTTTCATCTCAATAAAAGTTGATGTATTCAAAAAAAAATGTTTGGAAAAAAAATTAAATTCTTGAATTTAGCGACAACTTTGGTTGCTAATTTTTTAAAAAAAATTAGTAAAAAAGCGACCAGACCTGGTCTCTATTTTTCGGATTTTAATATAATATTTGATTAGAGACCAAAGTTGGTCGCTTTTTTATGATTAATAATAATAAATAAAAAACGTATTTTACATTTAGAGACCAACTTTTGGTTTGCAAAAATTATATTATTAAAATAAAAAAGCGACCAAAGTTGGTCGCTATAGTCTTTATCCGAATATTTGTCCTTTTACCTTAGAGACTAGTAGTGCAAATAACGAACCACAAAAAAGTTATTCTCATTCTTGTCAATAAAACACTAATTGGTAAGAAATTAATTACGCAAAAGGTTATTTGTGGATCAGTTTGAAAATCCTTGAAGAGATTTGAAGGCTATATATATATATATATATATACATATATATATATATATATATATATATATATATATTTATTATATATATATTATATATATTTATATATATATATATATATATATATATATAATATAGTCTTTTTTCCCCCTTTTTGTCTTTTTGTTTTAGTTTTGTACCCATCATATTCAACAGTTCTATTAAATCACAGTGATTTTTCATTTTTATTGGACAATTTGATTTTCTTTTGGCTTTCTTTACCGCTTGAGTCTATATTAGCCCTAGAATTAGATTCCTCACGTTTTTCACGATAACGATTTTTCGTATGCGAATGTAAATAATTATCTTAGCTTCGTTGTTCATATGTAATGGAGGTTATGAAGATAATATGTTATTTCATATATCAAACCATTAGTATATCTTTATATGCTTACAATCATTTATTTGCAATTATTCCAAATTTTGTACGCAGAGTTAAAATCTTAATTAAGACGTAGTTTACCGTAAAAAAAAAAAAAAAAAAAAAAAAACTAAAGGTGAGATTTTACAACATGTATTCTTAAATTTTCTTCTATTGTATTAATATCTAGTAAAAATAAATTATAGTACACATAGATGTTGAGCTAATAAATGATTTTTGTTATTTAGCATTATCTTTAAAAAAAATTACGCACTAATGGTATAAAGATTATTTGCCACAATCAAATAAATTATGTTAATTATAGGTAAATCTCCTGATAAAATGTAAAGTGATAATTTGGTAAAAGAATAACTAACATGCTATCCACAGGTAAAGATAAAATTTCATTGATAGCTAAAAAACTTTTTTATAATTATATCTAACATGTTAACTAAATCCTTACCAAAGAGATATAACCTTAGCAATGACGTTGTCCGGGGAGAAAATCATCAAAATCAAAAGATGAGGCTCCACTTTGATTTTGGCGGCAGTAGGCCTAGATTTATACTTAATTTCTTGTGACTTTGTTCACTGTTAGGGGTTTGGTAGAATGTATAAGAAATAATGTTGGGTATGGTGTATTAGTAATGTTAGTATTTGTTATGTTTGTATAGTTATTGCTGACATATTTCTTATCCATTGTCTGGAGTGATGTATTAAAGCATTGCACAATTTTTAAAAGAATTGTTTGTTTACGAAGAACCAATCCATCACTTTATCTTTTTAAAAAAACATATATTGAGGAATGTCTTTATATGAAAAGGTTTCAAAAAAACATATTTGACTTTTTCTACCTATATTGTAATATGGAAGTGAATATTTATTTATAAAAAGAAAATATGCTAAGTATTATTTAATTACCAGGGAAGTATA